>NC_092333.1:422345000-422647500 GCF_046630445.1 Rutidosis leptorrhynchoides
GAGCATTAGCTGCAAGATTTAGATGGGTGTGTGGCCATGGTTGTATGATGGTACATGGTAGTTGCAAGGTGGCTGGTGTGATATAGTGACCGGCGGTGATCGAGCTTTGTATATGTGATATATCTCTCATATATGTGTGCAAATTCTGTATATAGAATTTGATAAAGGAGAAGAGAAAATAATGTCCCATAGATAGTTTAACTCACGGATGTACTTATCAAAAGCAACAAGAAATTTCTAAAAGTTGATGTGTATGTGTAACCAATTTCAGACAAGAATATCAATTAGGAAAAACAAAACAAAATTTTACAGATCATGATACCTACTTATTCGTACGATTTATTCTTGATTTATAATTTATATTATATATATAAATATTAATTCTAATAATGTTAATAATAATTATATAATAATAATAATAATAAATAATAATAATACTGATAACAATAATTATTAATAATAATACTAATTTTTAATAATAGGAATACCATTAATAATAATAATAGAATAAAAATAATAATTAATAATACTAATATTAACACTAAAAATAACAATGATAATAATTAAAATGATAATTTTTATTAATCATTTTAATAAAGATAATAATAATAACAATATTGATAATATTATTAATAATTTGATAATGTTGTTAATAACAATATTGATAGTTATATTAATTATAACAAATTATATATAACAAATTTCATATTACATTATTAATATTACTAATAATACTAATGTTATTAATGATAGGGAATGTAATAATAATATAACAACTATAATTAACTTGTAATTACATTTAATATCTTAATATTATGATTTATTATTTATGCAATGTTTACTAATTATATATATAATTGAATATTTATACATTATATATATTACAATATACATTCAATTACACATAGAATCATATCTATTTATACATAGATTCATCTTAACAATATTATTTCGTATTTTATATACGTAATTAATTCTAATGTTTAATTTATATTATTTCAAATTATTATACATACTTACATTTAGGTATATATATATATATATACTTATATATTTATTTACAACAATTGTTCGTGAATCGTCGAACACAGTCATAGGGTAATTGAATATATGAAGACATTTCAAAATTTTCGAGACTCAACATTACAGACCTTGTTTATCGTGTCGAAATCATATAGAGATTAAGTTTAAATTTGGTAGGAAATTTCCGGGTCGTCACATTCTAAAGGTAGTTTATATCATCACAAGCATAGGTCATGCTAGCACTAGGTCATCACCAAAAGTCACGCGAGTCTGAAGAAGGAAATCAATTCCTTAAGACATTAATATGGGTCTTACAGAACTAGTCCAGGCATGTATAGCAATACAATAGTGCAAGTATCACGCATAACAGGTCAGTCATGATCAAAATACATGCTAATCACATATAACATGGCAACATAACGCAAAGTTCAAGTCCTTCATTAGCGAATATGTGGGCTACTATCCAAACCCCATGGGCCACTATGTATGTCCCGTTAGTCAAAGGAACGGACATGCATCTCATATAATCCCTATGCTACCTTAGCAGATCATGCATATCAATGTGTCAAGTCAAGCAATAAACACAACAGTCAAGTCACATGCAATAAAAAAAAAGGAGCATGGTAAACATGCCACAGGCAGTATATAACCAACTCATTACAACATAATACTAACACAGATAAAACGTGCACAATCTCACAGTACTCTACTAAGTACAACATTGTAACAAAGATGTACCTTAATGTATAAGAAGACATCTTCTTATCTATTAACACATCGATACTACTTACATCCCTGACCCTCCTTCTTTCTACAACTGATTCCTCATCGCTGGAGCAACTGTAGTCAGTAGTGAATAAGTCTTATACTATTCCATCTCATACAATTTTTTCGTCATATCCAGTAATTTCTTTTATCACTATAAATCATGCCAGTGTTTAGCCAACTCATTCTTGAAATCATCCCACAAAGCTCCGACGATGTTGAGGGTCAGCAGGGCATCAGTAAGGTTTGATCGATCAACTCACTTGTCTAATCACAACATCTCACACCAAAGCTTAGTAGAGAATCGGTTAGTATGTATCAACTAACACATATGATCCCTACCTTCACTTAACCACGTCCCCACTGATATGTTTGACATAACTCAAGATTCGGGAACATGACACTCACGTGCATATGCTGCCAAATCAATGCTCTGAAACCAACTTGTAACACCCTAATTTTTTTAAAAAAAATAACAGGGGAACTAATTAAAACAACAATAACGTAATTATTCATTAAATCCAATTTCATAATATTCAAAACCACATCATTATTTCGTAAACCATATTCTTGTGTTACGTAACAGTGTCTTAACATCAAAATACAACATTAGAGTGTCAACTGTTTGTCAAACATATCTTCAGCAAACCCATATTCCACCCAAAACTGGCATGCAATAGTCAACAACCTGCAGGGAAGATGTGGGGGATTAGCACGAAGCTAAGTGAATGAAACTATTCAAACAGTATTAGGATACAGTATCAAATCATACAACTTTGGGTAACGATTCACAACAAACAACTTTTCCATCCTAGAGGACCGGCGGCCAGGCCTGACCTGCAACCCTAGCTGTCAGGCTAGAGTATACGGATAGTTCCTGTTACTGAATCTTTCGTATAGTAATCTAGACACAACGTACGTGTCATTTACAATTATACTACGCGGATAGTAACACTCGAACCCAACCTCATAAATCAAGGTTGACCTTATTAGTCCAGCCTAATAAATCAAGACTGACTCCCGGCATCTGACCTCACAAACAAGATCGAATCAACTTGTGCACATACAGTCATATAATCAATACAACACATCAACAATATACTATCATGACAATCTGGTCAGGTGGTCATGACAATAGTAGCACAAATTTCTACTCTATACTCATATCCGAAGGATAGTTCCACTCACCGAATACCAGCATGAGAAGAACTCAGAGTTCTTATATTTCTGAGCCTTCACTTCCCCCGATCACCTGGATACATCATAAACAAAATCAGTATGGTGTTCTCATCAATAATATAATCAATTCATACTATAAACTGAGTCATATCATCATATATATTCATCTTATTATAAATCTACAACATAAATCCATTCAATACCGTCATACAAGTGCATGTAAAATAGTACATACACGCTAAAACCTATTTTCCCGCCCTAAAAAAAGTTTGATCCAGCTTCTTAAAAGTTTACCATTGAAAATTATTCTTCATTACAATTTCAACATATTTAATTCATCAAAAACGGAGTTACGGCTTCAAAGTTACAACCAAAACAAATTTCACAAAATGCTGAAATGTCATTAAGTATGGGCTGACAAGGTTGATTGATGGTCTCAGGAGAATATTAATCACCAAATGGTTTATAACACTCACTCTCCATATCATACGGGTAATTATCAGTTATCTAATACGCTACGTACTTCGTTAGGAAGCCTTAACGAAGTCCAATTTTAACAAATGAACCTGTTCTGTGACCCTTGTCACCAACTTGTCTCAACCAAATAGTCAAATAATTATAAACATTTAATTAGTAAATTTATATTTAACAATACATAATGGCAAAATAGTCATCTTATGTTTAGGCCCAGATTCAAGATGTTACATTCATTAAGCATGTTAGCTTAATTATATCTAAAGGAGATCGTTAGTTTTCATGAGGTGCCAATGTGTATTGTATCTGATAGATATTCTATATTTGTGTTAAATTTCTGGAATAGTTAAAAAGTCGGTTTGGTTTGTCGTGCAACAAGGTTGACAAAACGACTCTCGGGAGAGAAATTAGTGATTTATATTTATAATAGCGGGGCCTAAATCCACTTTTTACTTCTTAAGGTAGAAAGCGTAAGTTGACTGATAATGAAATGTCCAGTTCTTATTGATTAAAAACGTTCCATATTAATTGATTTCGTTGCGAGGTTTTGACCTCTATATGAGACATTTTTCAAAGACTGCATTCATTTTTAAAACAAAACATAACCTTTATTTCATAGATAAAGGTTTTAAAAAAAGCTTTACATAGATTATCAAATAAGGATAATCTAAAATATCCTGTTTACACACGACCATTACATAATGGTTTACAATACAAATATGTTACAACAAAATAAGTTTCTTGAATGCAGTTTTTACACAATATCATACAAGCATGGACTCCAAATCTCGTCCTTATTTAAGTATGCGACAGCGGAAGCTCTTAATAATCACCTGAGAATAAACATGCTTAAAACGTCAACAAAAATGTTGGTGAGTTATAGGTTTAACCTATATATATCAAATCATAATAATAGACCACAAGATTTCATATTTCAATACACATCTCATACATAGAGATAAAAATCATTCATATGGTGAACACCTGGTAACCGACATTAACAAGATGCATATATAAGAATATCCCCATCATTCCGGGACATCCTTCGGATATGATATAAATTTCGAAGTACTAAAGCATCCGGTACTTTGGATGGGGTTTGTTAGGCCCAATAGATCTATCTTTAGGATTCGCGTCAATTAGGGTGTCTGTTCCCTAATTCTTAGATTACCAGACTTTATAAAAAGGGGCATATCCGATTTCGATAATTCAACCATAGAATGTAGTTTCACGTACTTATGTCTATTTTGTAAATCATTTATAAAACCTGCATGTATTCTCATCCCAAAAATATTAGATTTTAAAAGTGGGACTATAACTCACTTTCACAGATTTTTACTTCGTCGGGAAGTAAGACTTGGCCACTGGTTGATTCACGAACCTATTACAATATATACATGTATATCAAAGTATGTTCAAAATATATTTACAACACTTTTAATATATTTTGATGTTTTAAGTTTATTAAGTCAGCTGTCCTCGTTAATAACCTACAACTAGTTGTCCACAGTTAGATGTACAGAAATAAATCGATAAATATTATCTTGAATCAATCCACGACCCAGTGTATACGTATCTCAGTATTGATCACAACTCAAACTATATATATTTTGGAATCAACCTCAACCCTGTATAGCTAACTCCAACATTCACATATAGAGTGTCTATGGTTGTTCCGAAATATATATAGATGTGTCGACATGATAGGTCGAAACATTGTATACGTGTCTATGGTATCTCAAGATTACATAATATACAATACATGTTGATTAAGTTATGGCTGGAATAGATTTGTTACCAATTTTCACGTAGCTAAAATGAGAAAAATTATCCAATCTTGTTTTACCCATAACTTCTTCATTTTAAATCCGTTTTGAGTGAATCAAATTGCTATGGTTTCATATTGAACTCTATTTTTATGAATCTAAACAGAAAAAGTATTGGTTTATAGTCGGAAAAATAAGTTACAAGTCGTTTTTGTAAAGGTAGTCATTTCAGTCGAAAGAACGACGTCTAGATGACCATTTTAGAAAACATACTTTCACTTTGAGTTTAACCATAATTTTTGGATATAGTTTCATGTTCATAATAAAAATCATTTTCTCAGAATAAAAACTTTTAAATCAAAGTTTATCATAGTTTTTAATTAACTAACCCAAAACAGCCCGCGGTGTTACTACGACGGCGTAAATCCGATTTTACAGTGTTTTTCGTGTTTCCAGGTTTTAAATCATTAAGTTAGCATATCATATAGATATATAACATGTGTTTAGTTGATTTTAAAAGTCAAGTTAGAAGGATTAAGTTTTGTTTGCGAACAAGTTTAGAATTAACTAAACTATGTTCTAGTGATTACAAGTTTAAACCTTCGAATAAGATAGCTTTATATGTATGAATCGAATGATGTTATGAACATCATTACTACCTTAAGTTCCTTGGATAAACCTACTCTAAAAGAGAAAAATGGATCTAGCTTCAATGGATCCTTGGATGGCTCGAAGTTCTTGAAGCAGAATCATGACACGAAAACAAGTTCAAGTAAGATCATCACTTGAAATAAGATTGTTATAGTTATAGAAATTGAACCAAAGTTTGAATATGATTATTACCTTGTATTACAATGATAACCTACTGTAAGAAACAAAGATTTCTTGAGGTTGGATGATCACCTTACAAGATTGGAAGTGAGCTAGCAAACTTGAAAGTATTCTTGATTTTATGAAACTAGAACTTTTGGAATTTATGAAGAACACTTAGAACTTGAAGATAGAACTTAGAGAGATCAATTAGATGAAGAAAATTGAAGAATGAAAGTGTTTGTAGGTGTTTTTGGTCGTTGGTGTATGGATTAGATATAAAGGATATGTAATTTTGTTTTCATGTAAATAAGTCATGAATGATTACTCATATTTTTGTAATTTTATGAGATATTTCATGCTAGTTGCCAAATGATGGTTCCCACATGTGTTAGGTTACTCACATGGGCTGCTAAGAGCTGATCATTGGAGTGTATATACCAATAGTACATACATCTAAAAGCTGTGTATTGTACGAGTACGAATACGGGTGCATACGAGTAGAATTGTTGATGAAACTGAACGAGGATGTAATTGTAAGCATTTTTGTTAAGTAGTAGTATTTTGATAAGTTTATTGAAGTCTTTCAAAAGTGTATAAATACATATTAAAACACTACATGTATATACATTTTAACTGAGTCGTTAAGTCATCGTTAGTCGTTACATGTAAGTGTTGTTTTGAAACCTTTAGGTTAACGATCTTGTTAAATGTTGTTAACCCAATGTTTATAATATCAAATGAGATTTTAAATTATTATATTATCATGATATTATGATGTATTAATATCTCTTAATATGATATATATACATTAAATGTCTTTACAACGATAATCGTTACATATATGTCTCGTTTAAAAATCATTAAGTTAGTAGTCTTGTTTTTACATATGTAGTTCATTGTTAATATACTTAATGATATATTTACTTATCATAGTATCATGTTAACTATATATATATCCATATATATGTCATCATATAGTTTTTACAAGTTTTAACGTTCGTGAATCACCGGTCAACTTTTGTGGTCAATTGTCTATATGAAACATATTTCAATTAATCAAGTCTTAACAAGTTTGATTGCTTAACATGTTGGAAACATTTAATCATGTAAATATCATTCTCAATTAATATATATAAACATGGAAAAGTTCGGGTCAGTACAGTACCTACCCGTTAAATAAATTTCGTCCCGAAATTTTAAGCTGTTGAAGGTGTTGACGAATCTTCTGGAAATAGATGCGGGTATTTCTTCTTCATCTGATCTTCACGCTCCCAGGTGAACTCGGGTCCTCTACGAGCATTCCATCGAACCTTAACAATTGGTATCTTGTTTTGCTTAAGTCTTTTAACCTCACGATCCATTATTTCGACGGGTTCTTCGATGAATTGAAGTTTTTCGTTGATTTGGATTTCATCTAACGGAATAGTGAGATCTTCTTTAGCAAAACATTTCTTCAAATTCGAGACATGGAAAGTGTTATGTAAAGCGTTTGTATCGTCCTTTCGCTCTGCCCATCAGTTTGTGGATGATAGGCAGTACTCATGTCTAGACGAGTTCCTAATGCTTGCTGTAATGTCTGCCAGAATCTTGAAATAAATCTGCCATCCCTATCAGAGATAATAGAGATTGGTATTCCATGTCTGGAGACGACTTCCTTCAAATATAGTCGTGCTAACTTCTCCATCTTGTCATCTTCTCTTATTGGTAGGAAGTGTGCTGATTTGGTGAGACGATCAACTATTACCCAAATAGTATCAAAACCACTTGCAGTCCTTGGCAATTTAGTGATGAAATCCATGGTAATGTTTTCCCATTTCCATTCCGGGATTTCGGGTTGTTGAAGTAGACCTGATGGTTTCTGATGCTCAGCTTTGACCTTAGAACACGTCAAACATTCTCCTACGTATTTAGCAACATCAGCTTTCATACCCGGCCACCAAAAATGTTTCTTGAGATCCTTGTACATCTTCCCCGTTCCAGGATGTATTGAGTATCTGGTTTTATGAGCTTCTCTAAGTACCATTTCTCTCATATCTCCAAATTTTGGTACCCAAATCCTTTCAGCCCTATACCGGGTTCCGTCTTCCCGAATATTAAGATGCTTCTCCGATCCTTTGGGTATTTCATCCTTTAAATTTCCCTCTTTTAAAACTCCTTGTTGCGCCTCCTTTATTTGAGTAGTAATGTTATTATGAATCATTATATTCATAGATTTTACTCGAATGGGTTCTCTGTCCTTCCTGCTCAAGGAATCGGCTACCACATTTGCCTTCCCCAGGTGGTAACGAATCTCAAAGTCGTAATCATTCAATAATTCAATCCACCTACGCTGCCTCATATTCAGTTGCTTCTGATTAAATATGTGTTGAAGACTTTTATGGTCGGTATATATAATACTTTTGACCCCATATAATTAGTGCCTCCAAGTCTTTAATGCAAAAACAACCGCGCCTAATTCCAAATCATGCGTCGTATAATTTTGTTCGTGAATCTTCAATTGTCTAGACGCATAAGCAATCACCTTCATTCGTTGCATTAATACACAACCGAGACCTTGCTTTGATGCATCACAATAAATCACAAAATCATCATTCCCTTCAGGCAATGACAATATAGGTGCCGTAGTTAGCTTTTTCTTCAATAACTGAAACGCTTTCTCTTGTTCATCATTCCATTCAAATTTCTTCCCTTTATGCGTTAATGCAGTCAAGGGTTTTGCTATTCTGGAAAAGTCTTGGATGAACCTTCTGTAGTAACCAGCTAGTCCTAAAAACTGGCGTATGTGTTTTGGAGTTTTCGGGGTTTCCCACTTTTCAACAGTTTCTATCTTTGCCGGATCCACCTTAATACCTTCTTTGTTCACTATGTGACCGAGGAATTGAACTTCTTCCAACCAAAATGCACACTTTGAAAACTTAGCGTACAATTCTTCCTTTCTCAATACTTCTAACACCTTTCTCAAATGTTCACCGTGTTCTTGGTCATTCTTTGAGTAAATAAGTATGTCATCAATGAAAACAATGACAAACTTGTCAAGGTATGGTCCACACACTCGGTTCATAAGGTCCATGAACACAGCTGGTGCATTAGTTAAACCAAACAGCATGACCATAAACTCGTAATGACCGTAACGTGTTCTGAAAGCAGTCTTTGGAATATCATCTTCTTTCACCCGCATTTGATGATACCCGGAACATAAGTCAATCTTTGAATAAACAGACGAGCCTTGTAGTTGATCAAATAAGTCATCGATTCTCGGTAGTGGGTAGCGGTTCTTGATGGTAAGTTTGTTCAACTCTTGGTAGTCGATACACAACCTGAATGTACCATCTTTCTTCTTGACAAACAAAACAGGAGCTCCCCACGGTGATGTGCTTGGTCGAATGAAACCACGCTCTAAAAGTTCTTGTAATTGGCTTTGTAGTTCTTTCATCTCGCTGGGTGCGAGTCTGTAAGGAGCACGAGCTATTGGTGCAGCTCCTGGTACAAGATCTATTTGAAATTCAACGGATCGATGTGGGGGTAATCCCGGTAATTCTTTCGGAAATACATCGGGAAATTCTTTTGCAATGGGAACATCATTGATGCTCTTTTCTTCAGTTTGTACTTTCTCGACGTGTGCTAGAACAGCATAGCAACCTTTTCTTATTAGTTTTTGTGCCTTCAAATTACTAATAAGATGTAGCTTCGTGTTGCCCTTTTCTCCGTACACCATTAAGGGTTTTCCTTTTTCTCGTATAATGCGAATTGCATTTTTGTAACAAACGATCTCTGCTTTCACTTCTTTCAACCAGTCCATACTGATTATCACATCAAAACTCCCTAACTCTACTGGTATCAAATCAATCTTAAATGTTTCGCTAACCAGTTTAATTTCTCGATTCCGACATATATTATCTGCAGAAATTAATTTACCATTTGCTAATTCGAGTAAAAATTTACTATCCAAAGGCGTCAATGGACAACTTAATTTTGCACAAAAATCTCTACTCATATAGCTTCTATCCGCACCCGAATCAAATAAAACGTAAGCAGATTTATTGTCAATAAGAAACGTACCCGTAACAAGCTCCGGGTCTTCCTGTGCCTCTGCCGCATTAATATTGAAAACTCTTCCGCGGCCTTGTCCATTCGTGTTCTCCTGGTTCGGGCAATTTCTAATAATGTGGTCCGGTTTTCCACATTTATAACAAACTACATTGGCATAACTTGCTCCGACACTACTTGCTCCGCCATTACTCGTTCCGACACCATTTGTTCCTTTCGTTCTGTTAACCCTTGGTCCGTAGACATCACACTTCACCGCGCTATGACCATTTCTTTTACACTTGTTGCAAAATTTGGTGCAGAACCCCGGGTGATACTTTTCACACCTTTGGCATAGCTGCTTCTGATTGTTGTTGTTGTTGCGGTTATTATTGTTGTTATGATGATTGTTGTGGTTGCTGTTGTTGTTGTTGTTGTTGTTGTTGTTGTTGTTGTTGTTGTTGTTGGGCCGTTTGTTGTAGTTGCGATTGATGTTGCGATTGTTAGGATAGTTGTTGCGATTATTGTTATAATTGCTGTTGTTGTTATATTGGTGATTCTTATCACCGTTTTCCTCCCACTTTCTTTTGACTTGCTTCACATTGGCCTCTTCAGCAGTCTGTTCTTTAATTCTTTCTTCAATCTGGTTCACTAGTTTGTGAGCCATTCTACATGCCTGTTGTATGGAGGCGGGCTCGTGTGAACTTATATCTTCTTGGATTCTTTCCGGTAATCCTTTCACAAACGCGTCGATCTTCTCTTCCTCATCTTCGAATGCTCCCGGACACAATAGGCACAATTCTGTGAATCGTCTTTCGTACGTGGTAATATCAAATCCTTGGGTTCGTAACCCTCTAAGTTCTGTCTTGAGCTTATTGACCTCGGTTCTGGGACGGTACTTCTCGTTCATCAAGTGCTTGAATGCTGACCACGGTAGTGCGTACGCATCGTCTTGTCCCACTTGCTCTAGATAGGTATTCCACCATGTTAACGCAGAATCTGTGAAGGTATGCGTAGCGTACTTCACTTTGTCCTCTTCAGTACACTTACTTATGGCAAACACCGATTCAACCTTCTCGGTCCACCGTTTCAATCCGATCGGTCCTTCCGTTCCATCAAATTCCAAAGGTTTGCAGGCAGTGAATTCTTTGTAGGTGCATCCTACACGATTTCCTGTACTGCTAGATCCAAGGTTATTGTTGGTATGTAGCGCAGCCTGTACTGCGGCTATGTTTGAAGCTAGAAAAGTACGGAATTCCTCTTCATTCATATTCACGGTGTGTCGAGTAGTCGGTGCCATTTCCTTCAAAATAGTTAAATGGAACAAGTTAATCATACAGAATATTAAGAGTAGTTAATAGTGTTTCGTAGCATAATATGAAACTCATTTATAAAAGCTTTTTCTTCATATTAGCGTTTTATAAGTTTAAATTCGGGTAGTACCTACCCGTTAAGTTCATACTTAGTAGCTAATATACAATTCAACTACTACAATTCTATATGAAAAACTGATTATAATAATATTTCGCGTTCAAACTTTTACACAATATTTTACAAACATACAATACCGCTTATTTTACATATAGCATGAAATATAGCACACAATAATTTTGATACAAGATGGTTGTGAAGATAATTCTAGCTAGTACACAAGTCGTTCAGCAAAGGCAATAAAGACACGTAATTCATACGTCCAGAAACAAGTCATGCATTCTGGTTTTACTAGGATTACTTCCCATCCTTGGTCTTGTGGAACATAACCGTTATGGCCGTTGATAAGACAGCGTGTTGTAACGTCATCAAAGGGACGAGGGTTACGTAATGTCCAACAGTCCCGTAACAATCTAAAAACCTCATTTCTTACCCCAATTACCGACTCCGTCACTTGTGGGAACGTTTGTTTTAATATTTGTAGCCCGATGTTCTTATTCTCACTTTGGTGAGAAGCGAACATTACTAATCCGTAAGCATAACATGCTTCTTTATGTTGCATGTTAGCCGCTTTTTCTAAATCACGAAGTCCAATATTCGGATATATTGAGTCAAAATAATTTCTTAACCCATTGCGTAAAATAGCATTTGGGTTCCCCGCAATATATGCGTCAAAGTAAACACGTCGTAACTTATGGATTTCCCAATGTGATATCCCCCATCTTTCGAACGAAAGCCTTTTATAAACCAAGGCATTCTTGGAACGTTCTTCGAATGTCTTACAAACTGATCTCGCCTTAAATAGTTGTGCCGAAGAATTCTGACTGACTCTAGACAAGATTTCATCAATCATGTCTCCGGGTAGGTCTCTTAAAATATTGGGTTGTCTATCCATTTTGTGTTTTTATACTGTAAAATAGACAAGAGTTAGATTCATAAAAAAAAATACTTATTAATACAAGCAATTTTTACATATATCATAAAGCATAAGCACACTATATTACATATATTACACCACACGAATACAACTATCTTATTCCGACTCGCTTGTTTCTTCTTCTTCGGTTTTGGTTCGTTTTGCCAAGTTTCTAGGGATATATGATGTTCCCCTAATACGAGCCGTCGTGATCCACATTGGTTTAGAAAAACCTGGTGGTTTAGAGGTTCCCGGGTCATTGTTACAACTTAAGGACTTTGGGGGTTGACGATACATATAAAGTTCATCGGGGTTGGAATTAGATTTCTCTATGTTTATGCCCTTTCCCTTATTATTTTCTTTTGCCTTTTTAAATTCAGTTGGGGTAATTTCTATAACATCATCGGAATTCTCGTCGGAATCCGATTCATCGGAGAATTGGTAATCCTCCCAATATTTTGCTTCCTTGGCGGAAACACCATTGACCATAATTAACCTTGGTCGGTTGGTTGAGGATTTTCTCTTACTTAACCGTTTTATTATTTCCCCCACCGGTTCTATTTCTTCATCTGGTTCCGATTCTTCTTCCGGTTCCAATTCTTCTTCCGGTTCCGACTCTTCTTCCGGTTCCTCTTCGGGAACTTGTGATCAGTCCACGAATCATTCCAATTTACATTTGACTCTTCATTATTATTAGGTGAGTCAATGGGACTTGTTCTAGAGGTAGACATCTATCACATAATATCAAACGCGTTAAGAGATTAATATATCGCATAATATTCACATGTTAAAAATATATAGTTTCCAACAAAATTTGTTAAGCAATCATTTTTCAAGTAAACATGGTCGAAGTCCAGACTCACTAATGCATCCTAACAAACTCGATAAGACACACTAATGCAAAATTCTGGTTCTCTAAGACCAACGCTCGGATACCAACTGAAATGTCCCGTTCTTATTGATTAAAAACGTTCCATATTAATTGATTTCGTTGCGAGGTTTTGACCTCTATATGAGACATTTTTCAAAGACTGCATTCATTTTTAAAACAAAACATAACCTTTATTTCATAGATAAAGGTTTTAAAAAAAACTTTACGTAGATTATCAAATAATGATAATCTAAAATATCCTGTTTACACACGACCATTACATAATGGTTTACAATACAAATATGTTACAACAAAATAAGTTTCTTGAATGCAGTTTTTACACAATATCATACAAGCATGGACTCCAAATCTCGTCCTTATTTAAGTATGCGACAGCGGAAGTTCTTAATAATCACCTGAGAATAAACATGCTTAAAACGTCAACAAAAATGTTGGTGAGTTATAGGTTTAACCTATATATATATCAAATCATAATAATAGACCACAAGATTTCATATTTCAATATACATCCCATACATAGAGATAAAAATCATTCATATGGTGAACACCTGGTAACCGACATTAACAAGATGCATATATAAGAATATCCCCATCATTCCGGGACACCCTTCGGATATGATATAAATTTCGAAGTACTAAAGCATCCGGTACTTTGGATGGGGTTTGTTAGGCCCAATAGATCTATCTTTAGGATTCGCGTCAATTAGGGTGTCTGTTCCTTAATTCTTAGATTACCAGACTTAATAAAAAGGGGCATATTCGATTTCGATAATTCAACCATAGAATGTAGTTTCACGTACTTGTGTCTATTTTGTAAATCATTTATAAAACCTGCATGTATTCTCATCCCAAAAATATTAGATTTTAAAAGTGGGACTATAACTCACTTTCACAGATTTTTACTTCGTCGGGAAGTAAGACTTGGCCACTGGTTGATTCACGAACCTATAACAATATATACATGTATATCAAAGTATGTTCAAAATATATTTACAACACTTTTAATATATTTTGATGTTTTAAGTTTATTAAGTCAGCTGTCCTCGTTAATAACCTACAACTAGTTGTCCACAGTTAGATGTACAGAAATAAATCGATAAATATTATCTTGAATCAATCCACGACCCAGTGTATACGTATCTCAGTATTGATCACAACTCAAACTATATATATTTTGGAATCAACCTCAACCCTGTATAACTAACTCCAACATTCACATATAGAGTGTCTATGGTTGTTCCGAAATATATATAGATGTGTCGACATGATAGGTCGAAACATTGTATACGTGTCTATGGTATCTCAAGATTACATAATATACAATACAAGTTGATTAAGTTATGGTTGGAATAGATTTGTTACCAATTTTCACGTAGCTAAAATGAGAAAAATTATCCAATCTTGTTTTACCCATAACTTCTTCATTTTAAATCCGTTTTGAGTGAATCAAATTGCTATGGTTTCATATTGAACTCTATTTTTATGAATCTAAACAGAAAAAATATTGGTTTATAGTCGGAAAAATAAGTTACAAGTCGTTTTTGTAAAGGTAGTCATTTCAGTCGAAAGAACGACGTCTAGGTGACCATTTTAGAAAACATACTTCCACTTTGAGTTTAACCATAATTTTTGGATATAGTTTCATGTTCATAATAAAAATCATTTTCTCAGAATAACAACTTTTAAATCAAAGTTTATCATAGTTTTTAATTAACTAACCCAAAACAGCCCGCGGTGTTACTACGACGGCGTAAATCCGGTTTTACGGTGTTTTTCGTGTTTCCAGGTTTTAAATCATTAAGTTAGCATATCATACAGATATAGAACATGTGTTTAGTTGATTTTAAAAGTCAAGTTAGAAGGATTAACTTTTGTTTGCGAACAAGTTTAGAATTAACTAAACTATGTTCTAGTGATTACAAGTTTAAACCTTCGAATAAGATAGCTTTATATGTATGAATCGAATGATGTTATGAACATCATTACTACCTTAAGTTCCTTGGATAAACCTACTGGAAAAGAGAAAAATGGATCTAGCTTCAATGGATCCTTGGATGGCTCGAAGTTCTTGAAGCAGAATCATGACACGAAAACAAGTACAAGTAAGATCATCACTTGAAATAAGATTGTTATAGTTATAGAAATTGAACCAAAGTTTGAATATGATTATTACCTTGTATTAGAATGATAACCTACTGTAAGAAACAAAGATTTCTTGAGGTTGGATGATCACCTTACAAGATTGGAAGTGAGCTAGCAAACTTGAAAGTATTCTTGATTTTATGAAACTAGAACTTTTGGAATTTATGAAGAACACTTAGAACTTGAAGATAGAACTTGAGAGAGATCAATTAGATGAAGAAAATTGAAGAATAAAAGTGTTTGTAGGTGTTTTTTGTCGTTGGTGTATGGATTAGATATAAAGGATATGTAATTTTGTTTTCATGTAAATAAGTCATGAATGATTACTCATATTTTTGTAATTTTATGAGATATTTCATGCTAGTTGCCAAATGATGGTTCCCACATGAGTTAGGTGACTCACATGGGCTGCTAAGAGCTGATCATTGGAGTGTATATACCAATAGTACATACATCTAAAAGCTGTGTATTGTACGAGTACGAATACAGGTGCATACGAGTAGAATTGTTGATGAAACTGAACGAGGATGTAATTGTAAGCATTTTTGTTAAGTAGAAGTATTTTGATAAGTGTATTGAAGTCTTTCAAAATTGTATAAATACATATTAAAACACTACATGTATATACATTTTAACTGAGTCGTTAAGTCATCGTTAGTCGTTACATGTAAGTGTTGTTTTGAAACCTTTAGGTTAACGATCTTGTTAAATGTTGTTAACCCAATGTTTATAATATCAAATGAGATTTTAAATTATTATATTATCATGATATTATCATGTATGAATATCTCTTAATATGATATATATACATTAAATGTCTTTACAACGATAATCGTTACATATATGTCTCGTTTAAAAATCATTAAGTTAGTAGTCTTGTTTTTACATATGTAGTTCATTGTTAATATACTTAATGATATATTTACTTATCATAGTATCATGTTAACTATATATATATCCATATATATGTCATCATATAGTTTTTACAAGTTTTAACGTTCGTGAATCACCGGTCAACTTGGGTGGTCAATTGTCTATATGAAACATATTTCAATTAATCAAGTCTTAACAAGTTTGATTGCTTAACATGTTGGAAACATTTAATCATGTAAATATCAATCTCAATTAATATATATAAACATGGAAAAGTTCGGGTCACTACAGATAACTCCTAAATTATACAAGTTATTCATATTATTTTAAGAAGTTATCTTTATTTTAAAGTCAATTTGAATACTTAAACACACACAAAATGGGTAAAAATAAGAAAAAGGTATTTTTAATGTTTTTGTTTGAGAAATGTGTTAAACATGATTAAAAACATAGAAAATCTGCAAAACAAGCAAGGAAGCCACCGGCTAGGATCAAAGGAAGCCGACGCCTTGGTTAGCATTTCAGAACCTTCTAGAGAAATCCAGAGAAAACACATAAATTCAATGACTTGGGGATCAAGCACTCAAGCCGTCGGCTTAGCATCAAAGCTGGAGGCTTTAAACCAGTTTTGTTTACTTATAACCCAAGAAACAACTAAATAAGGCAACAAATTCAGAAAGATCACGGATAATTGAAGCCGCCGGCTTGTCAATGAAGCCGCCGACTTAGGCATAATAGATACTCGTTTACTTGGCTTGAAGATCATGTTTTAGTTTGAGAAGAAGTAACCGACTAAGGGAAGTCGCCGTCTTGGTACTGAAGCCGCCGGCTTGGTCACCAAATTTGCACACTATAAATAGATGATGTATTCTTCAGTTTTTAATGTACAATTTCGTTTACTTTTCTAAGGTTTTCACCTAAATACGAAAAATCTTAGTTTTTAGGGTTTTATTCAAGTTTCAACATAGTAATCAAGCTTCATTCAAGTTATAACAAGCTTTATTCATTTTTAATCTTCGTTTTAGTTTAAGGTACATGTCTACTTTATTTTCTTGTCATTCTTTTATTTTATTTACTGTTTTAGCATACTGTTCGTCTACCATTATGAACTAAACGTTCATAGTGGTTACTTGGACGAAAACTAAACTTTATCTGGGAAACAGATGAAGCCAGCGGCTTACTCAGTCCAAGCCGTCAGCTTGGCTGAGCCTAGCCACTGGCTTCCTGCTTTGATTTATGCAGTTATTGGTTTTTCCAGATCTGTATAATTAAGTTTCTGTGATGATTGTTTAAACTGTTTTGAATCTGCTATGCTTTGATAAACTTGTTTGCCATGCTTAATGATTAGATAACATGACTTTGGGGATATTTAATACTTAATCCGATGACCTATTATTCAATTTACTTTTTTAGAACTAGTCAATCAAACTTGGTAATTGGTGTGACGACCCAGAAATTTTTGATCAAATTTAAACTTAAATTCTTATATGATTTTGACACGATAAGCAAAGTCTATAATGTTGAGTCACAAAAATTTTAAACTATTTCATATATTCAATTGACCTTCGACTGTTCCAGACGATTCACGAACAATTAATTATAAATAGATATGTGTGTGTATATATATACAGGGTAATTAGAATTCATAATTTGTAATATTATATGTTGTAATGTATATATATATATATATATATATATATATATATATATATATATATATATATATATATATATATATATATATGTAATAAATATTAAAAATTCAATATATTATATAATTGGTAAATAATAATAAATTGTAATATATTAAATCAAGTTACAAATTCGAATATAATTATCATTACTTTCATTATTATTATCAATAGTAATATTAATATTAAAATTAGTATTAATAATATTATTATTTTCAATATACTACATATAGATATGAAATTGATATAAATAAATTATTATAGTATTATTATTATCGTTAATAATATTAGTATTATTATAATTAATATTATTATTATTAATAATATTATTGTTATAAATTCCATAGTTATTATTATCATTATCATTAATAATAAAATTATTACTAGTAAATTACTAAAAATTTTTATTATTAAGAGTATTATTATCATAGTTATATATATTAATTAATAAGATTAATAATAATATGTAAAAATAGATATATAAATACATATATATATATATATATATATATATATATATATATATATATATATATATATATATATATATATATATATATATATATATATATACATACATACATATAATATGAACCAGTATTATTGTATTAATTATATAATCATAAATTTAGATTAATTAAATAAGAGATAAAACAAACACAGAATCAAAAATCTGTTTCACGTTACAATCCTACTGTAAGTAATTTGATTTTCGGGCTCTAATCTAGTACAATCAAGATTTAATCATAAGAACAAAACAAACTTGGATAGGAATCAGTAACAGAAGAATGTATGAATTTGTTACATCTGACTTATACATTCTTGTTTTCTTCCTCTTGTTTGACGAACCTTCTGTTACACGTTGACTTCACAATCGTCCTTCAAATCTTGTTACTGTATAACCCTGTCTTAATATTGTTACTCGTCGACCTCAATAAGCACTACACAATAAAATTGATCGATTATAAGTATTAACATTCATTCATTACTCAGAAAAACCCAAAACCTCATTGAAAATTATAAAATCAAATAGGAATATTAAGATACATATACATAGGCATATATTACTTACACACATATTATGTATACATAAGAAATGCATCTTGATCATCACTCTCACAACCAAACCATCACCAATTGTATCCGAAACACCCACCATCATCAACTTGGTATTTTCTTTTGCTTTCTTTCGTTTCCTGATTCTTTTTGAATCATAAACACCACTAACCATCGTGCTAGCTAGTCAAGAAACAATCACCACGATTATTTAATGCAAGAATGATCGAACCATCAACCACTTCACCTTTCTTTCTACATCTCTCTCTCTCTCTCTCTTGTTTCTCCTACCTTAAACCATCGATAACAAGCTACTGCAAACCATGACTAGTATTTCTGTGTTATTCGACAAAAACAACGACACAAACTTCACCATTTGATCCTACAGCCTACACTTGATAATAGTGTTTTCAATTACTCCTACACGATTGATCTTCTCCTTTCTTTTGTTTTTCCAACAGATAATAAACAAACAACACCCCTGTCGTTCTTCTTTTTCTATTCTGCAGTACGAAGCAAACACCTTTCATCAAATCACCTTTAGAATACCATCTCAATTCTACTGCTAAGTTGCTGCGACCGCTACTCATTACTTCCTATTTTGCTACCGATAAAACAAGCTGCCTATATATATTTTCTTTTACGACAACTGATAATGCTAAAAACGAACATATATTTCATGGCATTATCCCTCAAGAAAGACAAGTTTTTATTTGCAAATATTCTATTTACAAGTGATATTCGTTTAAAGTGGTTCTATTTAAAGCTCAAAAGTACAAAGTACAATTAAAGTGGTTCCAATTATTGATGAGAAACGTCTCATAATTACAAGAGTACAAGCCGCAAAATGCAAAATACAAGATATTAAATTGTACGCAAGGACGTTCGAAAATTCGGAACCGGGACCAGAGTCAACTCTCAATGCTCGACGCAACGGACTAAAAATTACAAGTCAACTATGCACATAAATATAATATAATATTTAAATAATTTTTTAAATTATTTATAAATTATATATATATTTATAAACCGTCGGCAAGATGCAAACAAAGTCATGTGAGCTGGAAAAGCAGGACATGCGATCGCATGGCCTGGCAGTTATAAAACCATGCGATCGCATGGTGTACAGTATCAGGCTACATTCCTATAAATTTTGCAGTTTTGTGCGAACTTAAACACATCTTTTTCTCTTCCTATCTATCAACGTATATATATATATATATATATATATATATATATATATATATATATATATATATATATATATATATATATTAATTATAATTTTAATTTTAATTTTAATTTTAATAATAAGGGTATGTTAGCGAATGTTATAAGGGTGTAAGTCGAAATTCTGTCCGTGTAACGCTACGCTATTTTTAATCATTGTAAGTTATGTTCAACCTTTTTAAATTAATGTCACGTAGCTAAGTTATTATTATGCTTATTTAAGCCAAAGTAATCGTGATGTTGGGCTAAATATTAAAATTAGGTAATTGGGCTTTGTACCATAATTGGGGTTTGGACAAAAGAACGACACTTGTGGAGACTATGGGCTATTAATGAGCTTTATATAAACTAAACGATACCTCGTTAATTTAATATATAGACTTATAATTTGACGTATTTATATATAACCACATACGCTTGACTGGGTACGGTGGGTGGGATATCTATAAATACCAATAATTGTTCATTTTACCGGACACGGAATTGGATTAATAGTTAATAGACTTGTTGAAACAGGGGTGGATTACATTCAAGGATAATTGGTGTAATTGTTAACAAAGTAGTAAAACCTTGGACTACACGCAGTCGATAACCTGGTGTATTCATTAAATAAAGTAATAAGACCTTGTTACAATTCGAATCCCCAATTAGTTAGAATATTTGACTTCGGGAATAAGAATAATTTGACGAAGACTTCCGCATTTTATGATTATGACTAATGGACTATTATGGACAAATCCGTATGGACATATTGAATAATCCAGGACAAAAGATAATTAACCCATGGTAATAAACTAAAATCAACACGTCAAACATCATGATTACGAAAGTTTAAATAAGCATAATTTCTTTATTTCATATTTAATTGCACTTTTAATTATCGCACTTTTATTTACTGTCATTTTATTTAATTGCACTTTTAATTATCGTACTTTTTAATTATCGCAATTTTATTTATCGCACTTTTATTTATCGCAATTTCATTATTGTTATTTACTTTACGCTTTAAATTAAGTCTTTTATATATTTACTATTTTACATTAGGTTTTAACTGCGACTTAAGTTTTAAAATCGACAAACCGGTCATTAAACTGTAAAAAACTCCCTTTTATAATAATAATATTACTTATATATATATATATATATTTATATTCATACAAATATAGTTTTTAAAAATATAGCGTTAAACTTGGCTAAGATCCCTGTGGAACGAACCGGACTTACTAAAAACTACACTACTGTATGATTAGGTACACTGCCTATAAGTGTTGTAGCAAGGTTTAGGTATATCCATTCTATAAATAAATAAATAACTTGTGTAAAATTGTATCGTATTTAATAGTATTTCCTTGTAAAAATATAACTATTTTGTACACACCTCGACGCACATCAAGTATTTTTGGCGCCGCTGCCGGGGACACTAAAACGCCGAAAGCACAACGCTATAATAAAAAAAAGATTTTTTATTTAGTTCTTTTTATAAAAATACGTTTTAAATATTAAAAATACAAAAATTTAAAAAGAAAAGAAAAATAAAAATATATATTTTTAAGAGATTGATAAAAATATATAAAATTATAAATTTTTCTATTTTTCTATTTAGTTTTTAACAATTAAGTTTTTATTTACTTTATATAAATATTCTATATATTTAAAACAGAAAAAAAAAATCTGCCCGAGAACTGTAGCAGCCCAGATCCTGGCCCGAAACCCTAATCCATGCGACCGCATGGATTTAAAACGCACAGACCATGCGATCGCATGACTGGCCTTGACACGCCAGGTTTGACCTACAACAACATTAATTACAGGGTAGTTATTATTATTATTATTAATTAAAACCCTAATTAGGGTTAGTGTATTTAATTAGTTTTTATTTTAGTTTTAGTATTTAATTTGTATTATTTTGTTTAATTAGTTTTATTAAAATTAAAAAAATTAATACTTTTATAAATAAATAATATAAAAATAATATTTTTATAAAAATTGTACTTTTTACAACTTCAAGTTTATTTTTATATTTTGTATCTTTTTATTTGTTTTAGCGTAATATTTGTATTTTTCGCTCGTAATTAGTTTTAAGTCATAATTTTTGCCGTAGTTATTTTTATTTCTAGATTCTTAGGCTTTGCCGTAAAATCCCTTAAGTACTTTTTCTTTAGACTAAGATTTAAGTGCTTTAGAATTTTGCGACGCCGTTTTAATATTTTAGTACCTTTTTAAGTAATTGCCGTTTTTGATATAGTATTCCTTTTAAGCTTTAATACGTTTAGACGCAACTTTTAATTCTTAGGATTTAGACTTTTAAGTTTCGACGCGCTACGTTCTTTTTATTATTTTTCGACGCTTATTTTTCGACCTTTTATTTTTCGACGCGCTCTTTTTCTTTCTTATTTTTCGCCACTCTAGTTTGTAGGACTCAGAATTTTTTCTATTTCTTCTCTAAAATTTCTTTAAATTTCAACGAAAAATTATTTTAAGCAGTTAAATTGATAGACATCCAAATTTTCTGGTTCGTAGTAATAGTTAGATTTGTTAGTGGCTGAGTTGTGAGCTTTCGATTTAAAGGGTTCTGGCTCCCTGCTGCATCTATTGGCTATTCGAAACGTGGGCAAAATCAGAAAAGTCTATTAATTTGATAACTTATATAATTTTTATATTTTATAACTTATAGGATATTCAGTGAATGCACCGAGCAAAATGTTCACCACCTTTTATACGTTCACCACCTATAACTCGATCAAGACATCTAGCCAATATTGTTGCCGTTGATTTTTCTTTAGAATCGTCATCAAGTCGACCAAGTACTCCAATTCAAATTTCCGATAATCCATTTTTGAACCCGACCTCACAATTGAGAATCCGGAGGATATTCAGGGACAATTCAGAGATCCTGAACCATTAATCTTTCCTCTGGAACCACCAATCATTCAAACGGAGATTGTCGAGGAACAACCCATTAGATCAGAATACTCTAGTGATTCAGATTCAACAAATTCAATCACGGAAAATCTGGAACCTCTAAGTATGGAAGACCGAATGAGAGCTAAACGCACTGGCCAAGGTCACGCAATTACTCAACCAGACATTAATGCGCCAGATTATGAAATCAAGTGACAAATCCTACACATGGTAACTAATCAATGCCAATTTAGTGGTGTACCGAAGGAAGATCCAAACAAACATCTTCATACCTTTAATAGGATCTGTACACTATTTAAAATCCGAGAAGTTGAGGATGAACAGATCTATCTCATGTTATTTCCCTGGACTTTAAAGGGAGAAGCCAAAGATTGGTTAGAATCGTTACCTGAAGGGGCGATTGATACATGGGATGTTTTAGTTGAAAAATTTCTTAAACAATTCTTTCCGGCATCTAAAGCCGTGAGACTTCAAGGAGAAATTGTTACGTTCACCCAAAAGCCAAACGAAACTCTATACGAAGCGTAGACAACATTTGGAAAGTTATTGAGAGGATGTCTGCAACATGGTTTAGACACTTGTCAAATAGTACAAATATTCTACCAAGGATGCGACATCACTACAAGAAAAGACATCGATATAGCAGCTGGTGGTTCCATTATGAAGAAAACCGCAACTGACGCTTACAAAATTATTGATAACACTGCTTCCCACTCACATGAGTGGCACCAAGAAAAAGATATCATTAGATCATCTAAAGCAGCTAGAGCCGATTCTAGCCATGACTTTGATTCTATTTCTGCAAAGATAGATGCTGTCGAGAGACGAATAGAAAAGATGACTAAAGATATTCACTCAATACGAATTAGTTGTGAGTAGTGTGGAGGACCACATTTGACAAAAGATTGTCTCAGTATTGAACTAACAATGGAACAAAGAGAGAATGTTTCATACATGAACCAAAGGCCTGGAAATAATTATCAGAATAATTATCAACCGCTAAGACCAATCTACAATCAAAAATAGAATTATAACCGAAATGTTCCATACAATAACCAACAAGGTCCTAACAATCAACAAGTATCCAACAATACTTACAATCAGCAAAGACCTATTTTTCAAAATAAACCACCACAAACCGATGATAAAAATTCAAATTTAGAAGATATGATGTCGAAGCTAGTTGAATCTCAAACGCAGTTTTTCACATCTCAGAAACAAACCAATGAACAAAATGCTCAAGCATTTAAAAATCCACAAGATTCTATTCAAATTTTGGAACAAGAAGTAAGTAACCTAGCAAGGTTAATAGGTGAAAGAAAATCGGGAAGTCTGCCTAGTGATACAAATGCTAACCCCCGAAATGAAACAGCTAAAGCCATTACCACAAGAAGTGGTATTACACTTAAACCACCTGAAATGCCTATAATTTCTGATGAAGCTATTCCTACTCCACAAGAACCACAACCTGAGCAACATAAGGAAACAGAACCGGTAGTTGAAAAGGTTAATGAAGATAACACAGTTAAAGCTAAACCTTATGTTAAACCATACCAACCTCCACTTCCTTACCCTAGTAAAATGAGAAAAGAGAGACTTAATGCCGAGCAATCCAAATTCTTTGATATGTTTAAACAAATAAATGTCAATCTTCCTTTCACTGATGTGATTTCAGGAATGCCAAGGTATGCCAAATTCTTGAAAGATCTAATCACAAATAGAAAGAAAATGGAAGAACTCTCGGCTGTTATAATGAATGCTAATTGTTCTGCAGTGTTGTCGAATAAGATACTAGAAAAATTATCTGATCCAAGAAGTTTCACAATTCCATGTTTTCTGGGTAGTCTTAGTTCAATAGAAGCATTGGCAGACTTAGGTGCTAGTATAAATTTAATGCCTTATTCACTATACGCTAAACTAGACCTTGGAGAATTGAAACCAACACGAATAAGCATACAACTAGCCGATCGATCAGTAAAATATCCTAGAGGGATAATGGAGAACATGCTAGTTAAAGTTGGTACTTTAGTATTTCCAG
This sequence comes from Rutidosis leptorrhynchoides, assembly GCF_046630445.1. Lineage (NCBI taxonomy): Eukaryota > Viridiplantae > Streptophyta > Magnoliopsida > Asterales > Asteraceae > Rutidosis > Rutidosis leptorrhynchoides. The sequence goes on from NC_092333.1 coordinate 422,370,238, forward strand.
TAGATTTTGTTATTCTGGACATGGAAGAAGATTCTCGAGTTCCTCTCATATTAGGAAGACCATTCTTAAACATGGCTAAAGCAATAATAGACGTGTTTGGTAAGAAATTGACCCTAAGTATAGAGGACGAAAGTGTTACCTTTTCTGTGGATAGAGCCATGCAACAACTGCAATCTGCAGATGATACATGCTATTATATTCAAACTATAGATTCACATGCAGAATTGTTAGAAGAATTTCCAGAATTATAAGGAACAGGAGAATGTTCTTTAGGAGAAAGAACTGAACCAATTGAAGAAGCTGAAATGTTAGCTACACTTATGGCTAATGGATATGAACCAACAACAGAAGAAATTCAAATGCTAAAAGAGGAAGACAGATATCGATATAAATCATCGATAGAAGAACCACCGACATTAGAGTTAAAGCCACTTCCAAACCATTTGGAATACGCTTATTTACATGGTGAATCTGAATTACCTGTAATAATATCGTCTTCTCTTACTGAAAATGAAAAATCTCAACTCATTTCTGTGTTAAAAGCTCATAAACTAGCTATTGCATGGAAGATTCATGGTATTAAAGGAATAAGTCCTTCGTATTGCACACATAAAATCCTTATGGAAGAAGGTCATAAAACGTATGTGCAACGCCAACGAAGACTAAATCCTAATATGCAAGATGTTGTTAAGAAAAAATTATTAAACTGCTTGATGCAGGTTTAATTTATCCAACCTCTGATAGTCCATGGGTAAGCCCAGTTCAATGCGTACCTAAGAAGGGTGGCATGACTGTCATCACAAATGAGAAAAATGAGCTTATTCCTACTAGGACTGTAACAGGATGGCGTGTTTGTATTGATTATAGAAAATTAAATGACGCCACCAGAAAAGATCACTTTCCCTTACCTTTCATTGATCAAATGTTGAAAAGATTAGCCGGAAACAGTTACTATTATTTTCTTGATGGTTTTTCCGGATACTTTCAAATTCCAATAGCACCCGAGGACCAAGAGAAAACCACATTCACGTGCCCTTATGGTACTTTTGCTTATAAACGCATGCCATTTGGACTTTGCAACGCCCCTGCAACCTTTCAAAGGTGCATGATGGCGATTTTTCACGACATGATAGAAGAATGCATGGAAGTTTTCATGGATGACTTTTCAGTCTTCGGTGATACATTTGAATCATTTCTAGTTAATCTTGAACGAATGCTTATTAGATGCGAACAATCAAATCTAGTACTTAATTGGGAGAAATACCATTTCATGGTTAAAGAAGGCATCGTTCTTGGTCATAAAATTTTAAAGGAAGGAATTGAAGTGGATAGAGCTAAAGTAGATGTAATTGCTAAACTTTCACATCCCACCAATGTTAGAGGAGTTAGGAGTTTTCTAGGACATGCCGGTTTTTACCGACGTTTCATAAAAGATTTTTCTAAAATTGTCACTCCTATGAATAAACTCCTAGAAAAGGATGCTCCATTCATCTTTTCAGATGAATGCATCAAATCTTTTAATATTCTTAAAGAAAAACTCACTAATGCGCTGATCATGATAACTCCAAATTGGAATCTACCATTTGAACTAATGTGCGATGCAAGTGATTTTGCAATGGGAGCCGTTTTAAGACAAAGGATTGAAAAACGATTTCAACCTATTTATTATGCTAGTAAGACATTACAAGGAGCACAAACGAATTATACAACTACTGAAAAAGAACTCCTTGCTATTGTCTTTGCTTTTGACAAATTTCGTTCATATCTCGTTCTAGCAAAAACGGTGGTCTATACTGACCATTCTGCTCTTATATACCTATTTTCGAAACAAGATGCCAAACCAAGATTAATCCGTTGGATCTTACTCTTACAAGAGTTCGATATTGAAATCCGAGATAAAAAAGGGAGCGGAAAATCTCGCCGCTGATCATCTTTCTCGTCTTGAAAATCCTGAATTAAAAGTTCTAAATGAATCGGCCATACAAGATAACTTTCCTGATGAATATCTATTGAAGATAGATTATAATGAAATTCCATGGTTTGCTGACTATGCAAACTATTTAGTATGTGGATTCCTTGAAAAAGGGTTGTCGTACCAAAAACGAAAGAAATTCTTTAGTGATATAAAACACTATTCTTGGAAAGATCCACATTTCTTTAAAAGTTGTCCCGATGGAATAATACGCTGATGTGTATTCGGAGATGAAGCCAGTTAAATCTTAAACCATTGTCACACAGGACCAACAGGAGGGCATTATGGGCCTCAACTTAGAGCAAGAAAAGTTTACGATGCTGGATTCTATTGGCCTACAATTTTCAAAGACGCACACCTTCTTTGCAAATCCTGTGATGCATGTCAAAGGGCCGGAAAAATAAGTCAACTTGATGAAATACCACAAAATGTCATTCAAGTATGTGAAGTATTTAACATTTAGGGTATTGACTTTATGGGTCCATTTCCAAAATCTCATAATAATCTCTACATTCTTGTTGCCATTGATTATGTATCTAAATGGGCGGAAGCACAAGCTCTCCCAACTAACGATGCACGAGTTGTAGTCAACTTCTTAAAACGTCTTTTTGCAAGGTTCGGAACACCGAAAGCTTTAATAAGTGATCGGGGTACTCATTTCTGTAATAATCAACTTGAGAAAGTTCTCAAGAGATATGGAGTAACTCATAAAATCTCAACCGCTTATCATCCACAAACAAGTGGACAAGTTGAAAATACCAACCGAGCTTTAAAACGTATTCTAGAGAAAACCGTAGGATCGAATCCGAAGGAATGGTCCATGAAATTGGAGGATGCACTATGGGCTTTTAGAACAGCCTACAAAACTCCAATTGGAACCACACCTTTTAGACTTGTTTACGGAAAAGCATGTCATCTTCTACTAGAAATTGAACATAAAGCATTTTGGGCTTTGAAGACATGTAATCTTGATTTACATGAAGCTGGACGTCTACGGTTAAGTCAACTAAATGAATTAGAAGAATTAAGACATGAAGCATATGAAAATTCGTTAATCTATAAGGAAAGAACGAAGAAATGGCATGATAAAAGAATCAGAAGTTCAAAAGAATTTAAGGAAGGAGGCAGAGTTCTTCTTTTCAATTCACGATTCAAGCTATTTCCTGGAAAATTGATATCAAGATGGTCTGGACCATTCATAGTCAAAACTGTTTTCCCGTACCGAACAGTAGAATTAATAAATTCAAATGAGATTGAATTTAAAGTTAATGGTCACAGAGTTAAACATTACATACACGGTCCGATGGAAGTTGACAATGAAGTCAATCATAATTTCATCATCACCCAAGAAAACCCTCAGAATGAAAACATAAATATGTTATCAACAACATATGAAAAACCAAAATTAGAAGACGGGGAAGTTTCAAATTGGAGTGATGAAGAAGAATTCCTATATAAACCTCCCATTCCAAGAAATGAAGAAAAATAAGTTCAAATAGAAGTGAAAGAACCAAGAAAAGAACACTCGAAAAAGGTTAACAAACCAACTCAACTTACTAAAGTAGGAGACCCGGGTGAATTTATCATTTCTTGCTTGCTTAATGATGGTGCTATATATAATGGACTCGTAGATTTAGGAGCAAGTGCAAATATTATGCCTCTTTCCTTATACAAAAGATTAGGTATGGGTAAATTAAAACCAACCAAAATAGGTGTTCAATCATTTGACCTAACCATTAAGCACCCGGTTGGAATAGCAAATAATTTACTTGTTAACGTGGGAAGTTTGACTTTTGTTGCAAACTTCATAGTTATTAATATGGAGGAAAACCTTGATATTCCTCTAATTTTAGTTCGCCCATTTTTAGCAACCACCGAGGCATTCATTGATGTAAGAGAAGGTAGAATGACACTTAGGGATGCTGATAAATCAATCACCTTTGTGAACCGAAAGTGTATATCTCCACCAACCAAAACTGTTAAACCAATAAAAACACATAAGTATGGGGAAGATGAAGAAACACTTAATGATGATCCGATCACAAAGAACCCCGTTGATGATATGAAATTAGATGAACCCGTTTTTAATAGTTCAACGAAGAAACTTTATAAACGGATTCACGATGCTAGGATTAAGCAAAACTTTAAGTTATGTAACCGATTAGTATCCAATTTATCGCCAAAAAAAAAGGCAATGTTAGTTGAATTTGTGAAAGTTACAGAGGAAATCAACAATTGGCTTGAAGTAAAAGTCAAAGATATACAAGTTGTTGATAGTCCAATTGAAAATGAAGTTAATCACAATTTCAACACCACATCTAACTAAGTGTGGGGAGGTTCGAATCTTTTTAGGGTAATATGTATTTCTGTTAGAGTTAGATATTCTATTTTCATGTAGTTTCCGAGAATGGAATCCGAATGGTCTTTCCCTAGCAGACCCTAAAGAACTAGTCTTCTCCCCCCCATTCTGAATTTTTATTTTTTTAGGTTTTACAAGATGAAGAATTCCTTTGATCTGAACCATGGTCTAATGCTACATGCTATGATTACTAAACGTAATAATGACACACTTCCGAGTGAACTGGTATCATTCATAAGAGCCAAAATGGATGGAGTAAGAAAAGAACTCAGAAAAGATCATCATAAGATACATTTTGGAAAAGCAAAATCAAAATCCGCAACAAAAAGAAGAGCACGACACCTTGAAAGATTTTATAAATGCGGAAAATGGTCACACGAAGGTAAATGTTCAAATAATCAAACATATTCAAATACCGAATTTGTTACTCTATGCAGAGAAGGACCGTTTATATGTTTAGAAGAAAAGATATTGAAGATTCCAGGTTATGCTTACGTAGCTATGGAGAACCAAATCACACGACTCTCCTATGAGTCGGCTAAAGCAGGTCTCTGAGAATTCTTTCTCACAGGTAAGTATGTACAGTTTTTATTTTTTTATCGCTTTTAACCTTTTGATAATAAACGCTGAATTGTTCGCTATAAAGTATTAAATTGGTATTCAATAAAATTAGGTACGCGTAATCGAAATTATTGATATCATACAAAAAATTATTACATCACTGCGAAATTTACCGTTTATTGTTAAGGTATAAATATCTTTAATCAATCAACCCAAAATATTTCAGAAATTCGTCAGGAGTAAAACTAGGTAATATAGCCGAAATTACTTTACCAAAAAGAGGGGCGTATATTTTTGATAATATTTGATTGATTAAAGTGGGATAAAAGACCAAAAAGATTTTTAATTTTTAATTTTTACCATGTTTTTAAATTAATATATAAATATTAAATTAATATTTTAAACTTTTTAAAATCAATATAATTAAGTTTGTAAATATTTGAAAAATTAATATTTTTAATATAAGTTTGTATGTATAAAAATGATATTTATATGAATTTTTAATTTTATGCAATTTAAATTTAAGTTTGGTGTGAATTTAAAAACAAAAATTTACTTTATTTCACTAAGTTAAAAATATGATTTTTAAAAATTCGTTGTGAGTTGAAAACTAGGTCGTTGAACCGAAATTGCTTTACCCAAGGGAGGGACGAGAACTTTTATTATCATTATTTTTAATCTTATTGAATTAAAGTATGCCAAAAACATTAAAAAACCAAAAAAATTTTGCTTTTAAAACCGCGCTTAAAAATGACAAATTTTAAAATTTTGTCGAGGGACGGATAGGACAATGATCTGAAATGACCTCGTCCTAAATAAAAAAGGAAAGCAAAATTTTAAAATTTAATTTAATTATTTTGTGTTAAAAGTAAAAGATTTTATAAAAAAAAAAAAAATATCCAGACCCCCATGCGATCGCATGGGGTTTGGCCTTCAACCTCATGCGATCGCATGAGGACCAAAATAAGGTCAGGAACTTAAAATCCAGTCGAGCTGCTCTGTCCCCACAACACACACACATATCACGAACACAAACACACAATCCTCTCAATTTTCATCATTTTTTCACCAAATTCAACCAAATTTCTTGCTACAATCCGCTCTAATCATGAATTTGATAAGAAGTTTATCAAGAAGGGTAACAATTTCACCCCTAAACCTCTTTAAATTTGATTTTTAGTGTTCTTGAGCTATATTTTTCCTAATTTGATTTTATTAATTTCTAGTGTAATTAGAGTTAAATTGTTAGTATATTATGCATGTATACCTAGATTGATGCTATTTAACATGATTTGAAGCCAAAAACTTCAAAAATTTTAGGAATCTAGGGTTTGTGTTCTTGAGCAATTTGGGGCTTTTTGATATAAACAGGTTATGGCCAATTTTTGTCATGAATTATTGCTAAATTAAGTAGTGTAACATGTTTAGGTAGCTAAATGATCTAAACTTTGATCCTAAACATGATTTTTGAGAATTAAAGTGGACTTTTTAGGTATAAAATTCATGAAGTTGATTAAATTGATGTAAATTCTATTTGAAACTTGTTTAATTGCTAGTAATGGTTGTTTTAACATGTTATTTGAGTTGAATGCTTATGAACTTTGTAAACATTTTCATATATGCTTATTTGAAAAAGTGTAGAATTGTTAAAATTGTGAAAATGTGTATAAGTTTAATTTTGATTAAACATGTTATTGTAATTGTGTTAATTTGTTATTTTGCTAACACTAATGCATATTTGGATGCACAAATTTTATGTTTAATGTGTTTTGCAGAGATTTACTAATACTGATGGTGCATCATCATCATCTAGATAACCTGCTCCAGAACCTGAACCGGAAATGCAATATGAACCGGAGCAACAACAGGAACAACAACAATAACAACCTGATCAACACGTACCTTATTATGATCCGCATCAAGAATATGTTGATGCCTTCGTAGTATTTCCGATGCATCCGATAGTACAACATCCGACGATTCATGAAGAACAGTTGCATCCCAATCTAAGATTTGATCGAAGCTGGAAAGATTACCCAACATATCAAAGTAACAAATTCAAACTGATACCGAAAAATGTAGAAGTCAAGGGTAATCGATTGGGAGCCTTTGGAAAGGGTCCAACTAGTTAACTCAGTTAGACAGCATTTGATACAAAGGTATGACAGCTCTTCTTTTTCTGATTGGGAACGTTTATTCACCATTCGTAGGCCTGTATATAAGGAATGGTGCGTTGATCTTATGAGTACTATTTCACTTAATGTGGATGTAGATAGGTTAGATGATAGAAGTTTTCTTAGATTTATACTTGGACGTAGGATGTACAGGATGTCCATGCTGGACATGGCCAGGGCTTTACAGATATATACGCCCGCTGATTTGCTACTACCCGATTGTATGAATTTGATTTATCATGGTGAAAGGGTAGATAGGAATTTTGATGCTAATGCCGTTTGGAGGCGTATGTCAGATTTTAATGTTTTTGGGCGGGCAGGAGCACATACATACTTACATATTAACAAAGCCGAACTTCGTATAATTCATAGATTTCTGGCTAACTCGATTACACAGAGAGGTCACAACAAGGAGAAAATGACCTTACATGATTTATTCTACCTAAAGTGTATTCGAGACCCAATAGGCTTTGTTAATATCCCTTACTGTGTTGGTTTTTATTTGTCTAAGATGGTAGAAGGAATACAGGAAGGGGGAATAATAGGAGGAGGTATTTTTGTTACTCTCATTGGAGAGTATTTGGGTGTAGATAGGGATCAAGGGGGTCCACTTATGGTATGTAGGGAACAGGTTGAGCGTTTAGGATTGTGGGTCTATCCGGGTGCTAAGGTATTGAAGAGCAGACGCAATCAGGCAATACTCTATGTTGGTCATTATCCACAGGTAGAGAGAGGTTCAGATGAGGAAATGGAGGAAGCGGATGACATTAGGGATGTCGTTAGGGAGGCTATGACTGACATCTACCAGCGTGTAGATGAGGTAGAAATGACAAACGAGGAGAGACATAGACAGTACGAGCAGTGGCAAGCCCGGAATGATTAAGAGCATTCTAGGCAACGACAGCATGATAGATGAGACTATCATCAGCGTCAGATCATGAGTCGGCTATCACCTCAGGATCATTACGTACCGACCCGACCCGCTTACTATCCTCCACACCAGCCCGAGATGAGACCACCATATACTCTCTACGACCCTAACCAGGCCTACGAGTACACCTATCACCAACCATGGAACCCGACCGATGACATGAACTGGAACCCCTATCCAGATTGATATAGTTCTTGTTGATGATTTCTGTGATTTTTATCTTTTTATTATTTTTATTTATTTATGTTTAAACATATAATATTGTGATACTTTTATTGTAATATTTAATATTTTATTATGTTGTACTAATATTTCATATTTGATTTGAAAGTGGGATTTTAAGTCCCATTTCAAATTACCATGCATGTTTATATTTGTATGTATATTATCAATTGTATACAACAAGATAAAACAGCGCATTTTCAAAGACTGGCAATAAGTTCAGCAAAAGCTACTAATTTTGACGACAAAACGAAAAACTAATGTGATGTAACAACAAGACGGAATGAACAAATGATGTGCACCATTTATCATTCAACAAACAAACGCCAATATGTTTGAAAACTTTGGTAAAATTTAATCATTTTTCTACGCTAATCACCCTCAATAATTTAAATTGTTACTGATTTTTGCAAATGAGGGTATTGTAAGATCTTACGTGTGGGAAGGGGTTAAATTCTTTCGGATTTTTTTTTTTTTTTTACTTATACACTTGGTTACCATTTAAAAATACTAGTAACGCAGTAGTTATATTAGAATCTAGTGCTCTCTGATAATAAAGAACAGCCCTAGTCTTATATACTGACTACCCAATTCTAGTAAAATTTTCAAAATTTTCAATTAAATGAATTCAAAATCATGTTTATACATATTTATGAACAATAAAACTAGGTGTTAACACCGAAATTATTGTTACCTCGGAAAGGACATAAATTGAGAAACAACCCAAAATGTTAGAATTCATTTAAAATGGAATAGAAGACAATAAAAAGGCAAAGAAAGGAAAATAAAAGACAAGTGTGGGAAAAATTTACCAAGTTATTTAAAACATATATCACATATTTTTGTACAAATAACTGAAGATACTTTTGTTTTGGACAATTTTATCAGTTTTACCCAATTTCTTATAATATATTTGAAAGAAAGATGGATCTACACGATGAATCAATTCCATCATTAAAAGGAAGTAAAGTCTTCCGGAAAAGACACGCGCTTCTTAATTTAGGTCAGGAAGTTATCGTCCAGACCAGTTGTAGAGTCTACGAAAAACCTTGAAAAGTTTTCTCAAAAATCAGCTGGAAATCCACGGACCTCAGCATCAAACAGGGTCGCCAAGTGGTCAGACTTATCCTAACCATGAGAGGATCTGTCTCATAAAATGGGGAGGACGCCGTGCAAATTAGCTTGATAAGACTAATAAATCAGACCCCCAGAAAGGATAATCTCCTTTAAAGATCAAAAATCAGCTTTTAAGACTGATATTACTCAATCCTAGAGATTGACCATAAAGATTGAGAATTACAAACTCATGGAATTCAATGATATCTAGACTCGAGCTTGAGCGAGAAAATATTTTGATCAAAATTACAATCCGATTTGTTTTCTGAAAACCCATTTTTAATGCGTTCATTACCATTGAACATAAAATCCTAGGAATTCACCTGGAATTAATTAGGTCACCTGAACCAAATTGGGTGTCAACCGTAAGAACGGTGGTTGCATAGCATGGTCAAAGATAGGACCTTGTGCCAGACCGAAAAACTATAGGCTGATCTTTACCATTGCTCCTACAAAGGATAGTAATTGCATCTGACACGTTATAAACCATAATTAAAAGCATGTCAGGGGATATTGCCTTAACAGTTGCTTGTTCAACGCTTTCCTTTACAACCGGACGGTAGTTTACCGAAAGGTAATATACGGAGCAAGTATACTGGATGTGTTGCTTTCCCAATACAAGGTTAGCAAGTGGGTGACACAAAACCGCAAGTTTTGAGCCAAAATTTTCAAATCTGAAACCCATGAAACCCACAAAAACAATTTTGCAAACACCGGTGAAAGGTTATTCCGGAAAACTTATCTAGGGTAAAAGCTAGATTGAATTTTCAAAAAGATCAAATGTTTTCATAAAGATCCAATTTCCTAAAGGATCTAATTTTTCATAGTCATGTGGGACTGTAAACCACATCGTTACTACCATTTTTCATACCGCCGTATAGAAATCACTAATGTACAAAGTGTGAAGAATAAAGAAGTAATTCTAGTATTTTTATTTCAAGACTATATTGCTTGAGGACAAGCAACGCTCAAGTGTGGGAATATTTGATAATGCTAAAAACGAACATATATTTCATAGCATTATCCCTCAAGAAAGACAAGCTTTTAGTTACAATTGTTCTATTTACAAGTGATATTCGTTTAAATAATAAAAGGTAAAGACAAAAGACAGATTCGACGAATTGAAGAAGCAAACGACCAAAAAGCTCAAAAGTACAAAGTACAATCAAAGTGGTTCCAATTATTGATGAGAAACGTCTCAAAATTACAAGAGTACAATTCGCAAAATGCAAAATACAAGATATTAAATTGTACGCAAGTGAAATGTCCCGTTCTTATTGATTAAAAATGTTCCATATTAATTGATTTCGTTGCGAGGTTTTGACCTCTATATGAGACGTTTTTCAAAGACTGCATTCATTTTAAAACAAACCATAACCTTTATTTCATCAATAAAGGTTTAAAAAGCTTTACGTGGATTATCAAATAATGATAATCTAAATTATCCTGTTTACACACGACCATTACATAATGGTTTACAATACAAATATGTTACAACAAAATAAGTTTCTTGAATGCAGTTTTTACACAATATCATACAAGCATGGACTCCAAATCTCGTCCTTATTTAAGTATGCGACAGCGGAAGCTCTTAATAATCACCTGAGAATAAACATGCTTAAAACGTCAACAAAAATGTTGGTGAGTTATAGGTTTAACCTATATATATCAAATCATAATAATAGACCACAAGATTTCATATTTCAATACACATCCCATACATAGAGATAAAAATCATTCATATGGTGAACACCTGGTAACCGACATTAACAAGATGCATATATAAGAATATCCCCATCATTCCGGGACACCCTTCGGATATGATATAAATTTCGAAGTACTAAAGCATCCGGTACTTTGGATGGGGTTTGTTAAGCCCAATAGATCTATCTTTAGGATTCGCGTCAATTAGGGTGTCTGTTCCCTAATTCTTAGATTACCAGACTTAATAAAAAGGGGCATATTCGATTTCGATAATTCAACCATAGAATGTAGTTTCACGTACTTGTGTCTATTTTGTAAATCATTTAAAAAACCTGCATGTATTCTCATCCCAAAAATATTAGATTTTAAAAGTGGGACTATAACTCACTTTCACAGATTTTTACTTCGTCGGGAAGTAAGACTTGGCCACCGGTTGATTCACGAACCTATAACAATATATACATATATATCAAAGTATGTTCAAAATATATTTACAACACTTTTAATATATTTTGATATTTTAAGTTTATTAAGTCAGCTGTCCTCGTTAGTAACCTACAACTAGTTGTCCACAGTTAGATGTACAGAAATAAATCGATAAATATTATCTTGAATCAATCCACGACCCAGTGTATACGTATCTCAGTATTGATCACAACTCAAACTATATATATTTTGGAATCAACCTCAACCCTGTATAGCTAACTCCAACATTCACATATAGAGTGTCTATGGTTGTTCCGAAATATATATAGATGTGTCGACATGATAGGTCAAAACATTGTATACGTGTCTATGGTATCTCAAGATTACATAATATACAATACAAGTTGATTAAGTTATGGTTGGAATAGATTTGTTACCAATTTTCACGTAGCTAAAATGAGAAAAATTATCCAATCTTGTTTTACCCATAACTTCTTCATTTTAAATCCGTTTTGAGTGAATCAAATTGCTATGGTTTCATATTGAACTCTATTTTATGAATCTAAACAGAAAAAGTATAGGTTTATAGTCAGAAAAATAAGTTACAAGTCGTTTTTGTAAAGGTAGTCATTTCAGTCGAAAGAACGACGTCTAGATGACCATTTTAGAAAACATACTTCCACTTTGAGTTTAACCATAATTTTTGGATATAGTTTCATGTTCATAATAAAAATCATTTTCCCAGAATAACAACTTTTAAATCAAAGTTTATCATAGTTTTTAATTAACTAACCCAAAACAGCCCGCGGTGTTACTACGACGGCGTAAATCCGGTTTTACGGTGTTTTTCGTGTTTCCAGATTTTAAATCATTAAGTTAGTATATCATATAGATATAGAACATGTGTTTAGTTGATTTTAAAAGTCAAGTTAGAAGGATTAACTTTTATTTGCGAACAAATTTAGAATTAACTAAACTATGTTCTAGTGATTACAAGTTTAAACCTTCGAATAAGATAGCTTTATATGTATGAATCGAATGATGTTATGAACATTATTACTACCTTAAGTTCCTTGGATAAACCTACTGGAAAAGAGAAAAGTGGATCTAGCTTCAATGGATCCTTGGATGGCTCGAAGTTCTTGAAGGAGAATCATGACACGAAAACAAGTTCAAGTAAGATCATCACTTGAAATAAGATTGTTATAGTTATAGAAATTGAACCAAAGTTTGAATATGATTATTACCTTGTATTAGAATGATAACCTACTGTAAGAAACAAATATTTCTTGAGGTTGGATGATCACCTTACAAGATTGGAAGTGAGCTAGCAAACTTGAAAGTATTCTTGATTTTATGAAACTAGAACTTTTAGAATTTATGAAGAACACTTAGAACTTGAAGATAGAACTTGAGAGAGATTAATTAGATGAAGAAAATTGAAGAATGAAAGTGTTTTTAGATGTTTTTGGTCGTTGGTGTATGGATTAGATATAAAGGATATGTAATTTTGTTTTCATGTAAATAAGTCATGAATGATTACTCATATTTTTGTAATTTTATGAGATATTTCATGCTAGTTGCCAAATGATGGTTCCCACATGTGTTAGGTGACTCACATGGGCTGCTAAGAGCTGATCATTGGAGTGTATATACCAATAGTACATACATCTAAAAGCTGTGTATTGTACGAGTACGAATACGGGTGCATACGAGTAGAATTGTTGATGAAACTGAACGAGGATGTAATTGTAAGCATTTTTGTTAAGTAGAAGTATTTTGATAAGTGTATTGAAGTCTTTCAAAAGTGTATAAATACATATTAAAACACTACATGTATATACATTTTAACTGAGTCGTTAAGTCGTCGTTAGTCGTTACATGTAAGTGTTGTTTTGAAACCTTTAGGTTAACGATCTTGTTAAATGTTGTTAACCCAATGTTTATAATATCAAATGAGATTTTAAATTATTATATTATCATGATATTATCAAGTATGAATAACTCTTAATATGATATATATACATTAAATGTCTTTACAACGATAATCGTTACATATATGTCTCGTTTAAAAATCATTAAGTTAGTAGTCTTGTTTTTACATATGTATTTTATTGTTAATATACTTAATGATATGTTTACTTATCATAGTATCATGTTAATTATATATATATATCCATATATATGTCATCATATAGTTTTTACAAGTTTTAACGTTCGTGAATCACCGGTCAACTTGGGTGGTCAATTGCCTATATGAAACATATTTCAATTAATCAAGTCTTAACAAGTTTGATTGCTTAACATGTTGGAAACATTTAATCATGTAAATATTAATCTCAATTAATATATATAAACATGGAAAAGTTCGGGTCACTACAGTACCTACCCGTGAAATAAATTTCGTCCCGAAATTTTAAGCTGTTGAAGGTGTTGACGAATCTTCTGGAAATTGATGTGGGTATTTCTTCTTCATCTGATCTTCACGCTCCCAGGTGAACTCGGGTCCTCTACGAGCATTCCATCGAACCTTAACAATTGGTATCTTGTTTTGCTTAAGTCTTTTAACCTCACGATCCATTATTTCGACGGGTTCTTCGATGAATTGAAGTTTTTCGTTGATTTGGATTTCATCTAACGGAATAGTGAGATCTTCTTTAGTAAAACATTTCTTCAAATTCGAGACGTGGAAAGTTTTATGTACAGCCGCGAGTTATTGAGGTAACTCAAGTCGGTAAGCTACTGGTCCGACACGATCAATAATCTTGAATGGTCCAATATACCTTGGATTTAATTTCTCTCGTTTACCAAATCGTACCAAATCGAACAACGCCTTTCCAAGGTGCAACTTTAAGCATGACCATCTCTCCAATTTCAAATTCTATATCTTTTCTTTTAATGTCAGCGTAGCTCTTTTATCGACTTTGGGCGGTTTTCAACCGTTGTTGAATTTGGATGATCTTCTCGGTAGTTTCTTGTATAATCTCCGGACCCGTAATCTGTCTATCCCCCACTTCACTCCAACAAATTGGAGACCTGCACTTTCTACCATAAAGTGCTTCAAACGGCGCCATCTCAATGCTTGAAAGGTAGCTATTGTTGTAGGAAAATTCTGCTAACGGTAGATGTCGATCCCAACTGTTTCCGAAATCAATAACACATGCTCGTAGCATGTCTTCAAGCATTTGTATCGTCTTTCACTCTGCCCATCAGTTTGTGGATGATAGGCAGTACTCATATCTAGACGAGTTCCTAATGCTTGCTGTAATGTCTGCCAGAATCTTGAAATAAATCTGCCATCCCTATCAGAGATAATAGAGATTGGTATTCCATGTCTGGAGACGACTTCCTTCAAATACAGTCGTGCTAACTTCTCCATCTTGTCATCTTCTCTTATTGGCAGGAAGTGTGCTGATTTGGTGAGACGATCAACTATTACCCAAATAGTATCAAAACCACTTGCAGTCCTTGGCAATTTAGTGATGAAATCCATGGTAATGTTTTCCCATTTCCATTCCGGAATTTCGGGTTGTTGAAGTAGACCTGATGGTTTCTGATGCTCAGCTTTGACCTTAGAACACGTCAAACATTCTCCTACGTATTTAGCAACATCGACTTTCATACCCGGCCACCAAAAATGTTTCTTGAGATCCTTGTACATCTTCCCCGTTCCAGGATGTATTGAGTATCTGGTTTTATGAGCTTCTCTAAGTACCATTTCTCTCATATCTCCAAATTTTGGTACCCAAATCCTTTCAGCCCTATACCGGGTTCCGTCTTCCCGAATATTAAGATGCTTCTCCGATCCTTTGGGTATTTCATCCTTTAAATTTCCCTCTTTTAAAACTCCTTGTTGCGCCTCCTTTATTTGAGTAGTAAGGTTATTATGAATCATTATATTCATAGATTTTACTCGAATGGGTTCTCTATCCTTCCTGCTCAAGGCATCGGCTACCACATTTGCCTTCCCCGGGTGGTAACGAATCTCAAAGTCGTAATCATTCAATAATTCAATCCACCTACGCTGCCTCATATTCAGTTGTTTCTGATTAAATATGTGTTGAAGACTTTTGTGGTCGGTATATATAATAATTTTGACCCCATATAAGTAGTGCCTCCAAGTCTTTAATGCAAAAACAACCGCGCCTAATTCCAAATCATGCGTCGTATAATTTTGTTCGTGAATCTTCAATTGTCTAGACGCATAAGCAATCACCTTCGTTCGTTGCATTAATACACAACCGAGACCTTGCTTTGATGCGTCACAATAAATCACAAAATCATCATTCCCTTCAGGCAATGACAATATAGGTGCCGTAGTTAGCTTTTTCTTCAATAACTGAAACGCTTTCTCTTGTTCATCATTCCATTCAAATTTCTTCCCTTTATGCGTTAATGCAGTCAAGGGTTTTGCTATTCTGGAAAAGTCTTGGATGAACCTTCTGTAGTAACCAGCTAGTCCTGAAAACTGGCGTATGTGTTTCGGAGTTTTCGGGGTTTCCCACTTTTCAACAGTTTCTATCTTTGCCGGATCCACCTTAATACCTTCTTTGTTCACTATGTGACCGAGGAATTGAACTTCTTCCAACCAAAATGCACACTTTGAAAACTTAGCGTACAATTCTTCCTTCCTCAATACTTCTAACACCTTTCTCAAATGTTCACTGTGTTCTTGGTCATTCTTTGAGTAAATAAGTATGTCATCAATGAAAACAATGACAAACTTGTCAAGGTATGGTCCACACACTCGGTTCATAAGGTCCATGAACACAGCTGGTGCATTAGTTAAACCAAACGGCATGACCATAAACTCGTAATGACCGTAACGTGTTCTGAAAGCAGTCTTTGGAATATCATCTTCTTTCACCAGCATTTGATGATACCCGGAATGTAAGTCAATCTTTGAATAAACAGACGAGCCTTGTAGTTGATCAAATAAGTCGTCGATTCTCGGTAGTGGGTAGCGGTTCTTGATGGTAAGTTTGTTCAACTCTCGGTAGTCGATACACAACCTGAATGTACCATCTTTCTTCTTGACAAACAAAACAGGAGCTCCCCACGGTGATGTGCTTGGTCGAATGAAACCACGCTCTAAAAGTTCTTGTAATTGGCTTTGCAGTTCTTTCATCTCGCTGGGTGCGAGTCTGTAAGGAGCACGAGCTATTGGTGCAGCTCCTGGTACAAGATCTATTTGAAATTCAACGGATCGATGTGGGGGTAATCCCGGTAATTCTTTCGGAAATACATCGGGAAATTCTTTTGCAATGGGAACATCATTGACGCTCTTTTCTTCAGTTTGTACTTTCTCGACGTGTGCTAGAACAGCATAGCAACCTTTTCTTATTAGTTTTTGTGCCTTCAAATTACTAATAAGATGTAGATTCGTGTTGCCCTTTTCTCCGTACACCATTAAGGGTTTTCCTTTTTCTCGTATAATGCGAATTGCATTTTTGTAACAAACGATCTCTGCTTTCACTTCTTTCAACTAGTCCATACCGATTATCACATCAAAACTCCCTAACTCTACTGGTATCAAGTCAATCTTAAATGTTTCGCTAACCAGTTTAATTTCTCGATTCCGACATATATTATCTGCTGAAATTAATTTACCATTTGCTAATTCGAGTAAAATTTTACTATCCAAAGGCGTCAATGGACAACTTAATTTAGCACAAAAATCTCTACTCATATAGCTTCTATCCGCACCCGAATCAAATAAAACGTAAGCAGATTTATTGTCAATAAGAAACGTACCCGTAACAAGCTCCGAGTCTTCCTGTGCCTCTGCCGCATTAATATTGAAAACTCTTCCGCGGCCTTGTCCATTCGTGTTCTCCTGGTTCGGGTAATTTCTAATAATATGGCCCGGTTTTCCACATTTATAACAAACTACATTGGCATAACTTGCTCCGACACTACTTGCTCCGCCATTACTCGTTCCGACACCATTTGTTCCTTTCGTTCTATTAACCCCTGGTCCGTAGACCTCACACTTCGCCGCGCTATGACCATTTCTTTTACACTTGTTGCAAAATTTGGTGCAGAACCCCGAGTGATACTTTTCACACCTTTGGCATAGCTGCTTCTGATTGTTGTTGTTGTTGCGGTTATTATTGTTGTTGGGATGATTGTTGTAGTTGTTGTTGTTGTTGTTGTTGTTGTTGTTGTTGTTGTTGTTGGGCCGTTTGTTGTAGTTGCGATTGATGTTGCGATTGTTGGGATAATTGTTGCGATTATTGTTGTAATTGCTGTTGTTGTTGTATTGGTGATTCTTATCACCGTTTTCCTCCCACTTTCTTTTGACTTGCTTCACATTGGCCTCTTCAGCAGTCTGTTCTTTAATTCTTTCTTTAATCTGGTTCACTAATTTGTGAGCCATTCTACATGCCTGTTGTTTGGAGGCGGGCTCATGTGAACTTATATCTTCTTGGATTCTTTCCGGTAATCCTTTCACAAACACGTCGATCTTCTCTTCCTCATCTTCGAATGCTCCCGGACACAATAGGCACAATTCTGTGAATCGTCTTTCGTACGTGGTAATATCAAATCCTTGGGTTCGTAACCCTCTAAGTTCTGTCTTGAGCTTATTGACCTCGGTTCTGGGACGGTACTTCTCGTTCATCAAGTGTTTGAATGCTGACCACGGTAGTGCGTACGCATCGTCTTGTCCCACTTGCTCTAGATAGGTATTCCACCATGTTAACGCAGAACCTGTGAAGGTATGCGTAGCGTACTTCACTTTGTCCTTTTCAGTACACTTACTTATGGCAAACACCGATTCGACCTTCTCGGTCCACCGTTTCAATCCAATCGGTCCTTCGGTTCCATCAAATTCCAAAGGTTTGCAGGCAGTGAATTCTTTGTAGGTGCATTCTACACGATTTCCTGTACTGCTAGATCCAAGGTTATTGTTGGTATGTAGCGCAGCCTGTACTGCGGCTATGTTTGAAGCTAGAAAAGTACGGAATTCCTCTTCATTCATATTCACGGTGTGTCGAGTAGTCGGTGCCATTTCCTTCAAAATAGTCAAATGGAACAAGTTAATCATACAGAATATTAAGAGTAGTTAATAGTATTTCGTAGCATAATATGAACTCATTTATAAAAGCTTTTTCTTCATATTAGCGTTTTATAAGTTTAAATTCGGGTAGTACCTACCCGTTATGTTCATACTTAGTAGCTAATATACAATTCAACTACTACAATTCTATATGAAAAACTGATTATAATAATATTTCGCGTTCAAACTTTTACACAATATTTTACAAACTTACAATACCGCTTATTTTACATATAGCATGAAATATAGCACACAATAAATTTGATACAAGATGGTTGTGAAGATAATTCTAGCTAGTACACAAGTCGTACAGCAAAGGCAATAAAGACACGTAATTCATACGTCCAGAAACAAGTCATGCATTCTGGTTTTACCAGGATTACTTCCCATCCTTGGTCTTGTGGAACATAATCGTTATGGCCGTTGATAAGACAGCGTGTTGTAACGTCGTCAAAGGGACGAGGGTTACGTAATGTCCAACAGTCCCGTAACAATCTAAAAACCTCATTTCTTACCCTAATTACCGACTCCGTCACTTGTGGAAACGTTTTGTTTAATAGTTGTAGCCCGATGTTCTTGTTCTCACTTTGGTGAGATGCGAACATTACTAATCCGTAAGCATAACATGCTTCTTTATGTTGCATGTTAGCCGCTTTTTCTAAATCACGAAGTCCAATATTCGGATATATTGAGTCAAAATAATTTCTTAACCCATTGCGTAAAATAGCATTTGGGTTCCCCGCAATATATGCGTCAAAGTAAACACATCGTAACTTATAGATTTCCCAATATGATATCCCCCATATTTCGAACGAAAGCCTTTTATAAACCAAGGCATTCTTGGAACGTTCTTCGAATGTCTTACAAACTGATCTCGCCTTAAATAGTTGTGCCGAAGAATTCTGACCGACTCTAGACAAGATTTCATCAATCATGTCTCCGGGTAGGTCTCTTAAAATATTGGGTTGTCTATCCATTTTGTGTTTTTATACTGTAAAATAGACAAGAGTTAGATTCATAAAAAAAAATTACTTATTAATACAAGCAATTTTTACATATATCATAAAGCATAAGCACACTATATTACATATATTGCACCACACGAATACAACTATCTTATTCCGACTCGCTTGTTTCTTATTCTTCGGTTTTGGTTCGTTTTGCCAAGTTTCTAGGGATATATGATGTTCCCCTAATACGAGCCGTTATTTTTCACATTGGTTTAGAAAAACCTGGTGGTTTAGAGGTTCCCGGGTCATTGTTACAACTTAAGGACTTCGGGGGTTGACGATACATATAAAGTTCATCGGGGTTGGAATTAGATTTCTCTATTTTTATGCCCTTTCCCTTATTATTTTCTTTTGCCTTTTTAAATTCAGTTGGGGTAATTTCTATAACATCATCGGAATTCTCGTCGGAATCCAATTCATCGGAGAATTGGTAATCCTCCCAATATTTTGCTTCCTTGGCGGAAACACCATTGACCATAATTAACCTTGGTCGGTTGGTTGAGGATTTTCTTTTACTTAACCGTTTTATTATTTCCCCCACCGGTTCTATTTCTTCATCCGGTTCCGATTCTTCTTCCGGTTCCGACTCTTCTTCCGGTTCCTCTTCGGGAACTTGTGAATCAGTCCACGAATCATTCTAATTTACATTTGACTCTTCATTATTATTAGGTGAGTCAATGGGACTTGTTCTAGAGGTAGACATCTATCACATAATATCAAACGCGTTAAGAGATTAATATATCACATAATATTCACATGTTAAAAATATATAGTTTCCAACAAAATTTGTTAAGCAATCATTTTTCAAGTAAACACGGTCGAAGTCCAGACTCACTAATGCATCCTAACAAACTCGATAAGACACACTAATTCAAAATTCTGGTTCTCTAAGACCAACCCTCTGATACCAACTGAAATGTCCCGTTCTTATTGATTAAAAACGTTCCATATTAATTGATTTCGTTGCGAGGTTTTGACCTCTATATGAGACGTTTTTCAAAGACTGCATTCATTTTAAAACAAACCATAACCTTTATTTCATCAATAAAGGTTTAAAAAGCTTTACGTGGATTATCAAATAATGATAATCTAAATTATCCTGTTTACACACGACCATTACATAATGGTTTACAATACAAATATGTTACAACAAAATAAGTTTCTTGAATGCAGTTTTTACATAATATCATACAAGCATGGACTCCAAATCTCGTTCTTATTTAAGTATGCGATAGCGGAAGCTCTTAATAATCACCTGAGAATAAACATGCTTAAAACGTCAACAAAAATGTTGGTTAGTTATAGGTTTAACCTATATATATCAAATCAAAATAATAGACCACAAGATTTCATATTTCAATACACATCCCATACATAGAGATAAAAATCATTTATATGGTGAACACCTGGTAACCGACATTAACAAGATGCATATATAAGAATATCCCCATCATTCCGGGACACCCTTCGGATATGATATAAATTTCGAAGTACTAAAGCATCCGGTACTTTGGATGGGGTTTGTTAGGCCCAATAGATCTATCTTTAGGATTCGCGTCAATTAGGGTGTCTGTTCCCTAATTCTTAGATTACCAGACTTAATAAAAAGGGGCATATTCGATTTTGATAATTCAACCATAGAATGTAGTTTCACGTACTTGTGTCTATTTTGTAAATCATTTATAAAACCTGCATGTATTCTCATCCCAAAAATATTAGATTTTAAAAGTGGGACTATAACTCACTTTCACAGATTTTTACTTCGTCGGGAAGTAAGACTTGGCCACCGGTTGATTCACGAACCTATAACAATATATACATATATATCAAAGTATGTTCAAAATATATTTACAACACTTTTAATATATTTTGATGTTTTAAGTTTATTAAGTCAGCTGTCCTCGTTAGTAACCTACAACTAGTTGTCCACAGTTAGATGTACAGAAATAAATCGATAAATATTATCTTGAATCAATCCACGACCCAGTGTATACGTATCTCAGTATTGATCACAACTCAAACTATATATATTTTGGAATCAACCTCAACCCTGTATAGCTAACTCCAACATTCACATATAGAGTGTCTATGGTTGTTCCGAAATATATATAGATGTGTCGACATGATAGGTCGAAACATTGTATACGTGTCTATGGTATCTCAAGATTACATAATATACAATACAAGTTGATTAAGTTATGGTTGGAATAGATTTGTTACCAATTTTCACGTAGCTAAAATGAGAAAAATTATCCAATCTTGTTTTACCCATAACTTCTTCATTTTAAATCCGTTTTGAGTGAATCAAATTGGTATGGTTTCATATTGAACTCTATTTTATGAATCTAAACAGAAAAAGTATAGGTTTATAGTCGGAAAAATAAGTTACAAGTCGTTTTTGTAAAGGTAGTCATTTCAGTCGAAAGAACGACGTCTAGATGACCATTTTAGAAAACATACTTCCACTTTGAGTTTAACCATAATTTTTGGATATAGTTTCATGTTCATAATAAAAATCATTTTCCCAGAATAACAACTTTTAAATCAAAGTTTATCATAGTTTTTAATTAACTAACCCAAAACAGCCCGCGGTGTTACTACGACGGCGTAAATCCGGTTTTACGGTGTTTTTCGTGTTTCCAGATTTTAAATCATTAAGTTAACATATCATATAGATATAGAACATGTGTTTAGTTGATTTTAAAAGTCAATTTAGAGGGATTAACTTTTATTTGCGAACAAATTTAGAATTAACTAAACTATGTTCTAGTGATTACAAGTTTAAACCTTCGAATAAGATAGCTTTATATGTATGAATCGAATGATGTTATGAACATCATTACTACCTTAAGTTCCTTGGATAAACCTACTGGAAAAGAGAAAAGTAGATCTAGCTTCAATGGATCCTTGGATGGCTCGAAGTTCTTGAAGCAGAATCATGACACGAAAACAAGTTCAAGTAAGATCATCACTTGAAATAAGATTGTTATAGTTATAGAAATTGAACCAAACTTTGAATATGATTATTACCTTGTATTAGAATGATAACCTACTGTAAGAAACAAAGATTTCTTGAGGTTGGATGATCACCTTACAAGATTGGAAGTGAGCTAGCAAACTTGAAAGTATTCTTGATTTTATGAAACTAGAACTTTTGGAATTTATGAAGAACACTTAGAACTTGAAGATAGAACTTGAGAGAGATTAATTAGATGAAGAAAATTGAAGAATGAAAGTGTTTTTAGGTGTTTTTGGTCGTTGGTGTATGGATTAGATATAAAGGATATGTAATTTTGTTTTCATGTAAATAAGTCATGAATGATTACTCATATTTTTGTAATTTTATGAGATATTTCATGCTAGTTGCCAAATGATGGTTCCCACATGTGTTAGGTGACTCACATGGGCTACTAAGAGCTGATCATTGGAGTGTATATACCAATAGTACATACATCTAAAAGCTGTGTATTGTACGAGTACGAATACGGGTGCATACGAGTAGAATTGTTGATGAAACTGAACGAGGATGTAATTGTAAGCATTTTTGTTAAGTAGAAGTATTTTGATAAGTGTATTGAAGTCTTCCAAAAGTGTATAAATACATATTAAAACACTACATGTATATACATTTTAACTTAGTCGTTAAGTCATCGTTAGTCGTTACATGTAAGTGTTGTTTTGAAACCTTTAGGTTAACGATCTTGTTAAATGTTGTTAACCCAATGTTTATAATATCAAATGAGATTTTAAATTATTATATTATCATGATATTATCAAGTATGAATATCTCTTAATATGATATATATACATTAAATGTCTTTACAACGATAATCGTTACATATATGTCTCGTTTAAAAATCATTAAGTTAGTAGTCTTGTTTTTACATATGTAGTTTATTGTTAATATACTTAATGATATGTTTACTTATCACAGTATCATGTTAACTATATATATATCCATATATATGTCATCATATAATTTTTACAAGTTTTAACGTTCGTGAATCACCGGTCAACTTGGGTGGTCAATTGCCTATATGAAACATATTTCAATTAATCAAGTCTTAAAAAGTTTGATTGCTTAACATGTTGGAAACATTTAATCATTTAAATATTAATCTCAATTAATATATATAAACATGGAAAATTTCGGGTCACTACAGCAAGGACGTTCGAAAATCCGCAACTGGGACCAGAGTCAACTCTCAACGCTCGACGCAACAGTCTAAAAATTACAAGTCAACTATGCACATAAATATAATATAATATTTAAATATTTCTTAAAATTATTTATATATTATATACTACCTCCGTCCCACCAGAAGTGTCGACTTTGACTTTTGACAGTCTTTATTTGTCAACTTTGACTATAAATATTTATGTTCGTGTTATATAATATTTGATGAAAATTATATGAATGGATTGAGTTTTAATTGTGTTTTCATTGATATAACTTTCATCAAATATTATATAACACTAATAAAAAATACCTAAAGTCAAAGTTGAATAAGAAAGACTGAAAAAAGTCAAAGCAGACACTTCTGGTGGGACGGAGGGAGTATATATTTATAAACCGTCGGCAACATTCAAACAAAGTCATGTGAGCTGGAAAAGCAGGCCATGCGATCGAATGGCCTGGCAGTTATAAAACCATGCGATCGCATGGTGTACAGTATCAGGCCACATTCCTATAAATTTCGCAGTTTTGAGCGAACTTAAACACATCTTTTTCTCTTCCTATCTATCAACGTATATATATATATATATATATATATATATATATATATATATATATATATATATATATATATATATATATATATATATATTAATTATAATTTTAATTTTAATTTTAATTTTAATAATAAGGGAATGTTAGTGAATTTTGTAAGGGTGTAAGTCGGAATTCTGTCCGTGTAACGCTACTCTATTTTTAATCATTGTAAGTTATGTTCAACCTTTTTAAATTAATGTCTCGTAGCTAAGTTATTATCTTATTTAAGTCGAAGTAATCGTGATGTTGGGCTAAATATTAAAATTGGGTAATTGGGCTTTGTACCATAATTGGGGTTTGGACAAAAAAACGACACTTGTGGAAATTAGACTATGGGCTATTAATGGGCTTTATATTAACTAAACGATACCTTGTTAATTTAATATATAGACTTATAATTTGACGTATTTATATATAACCACATACGCTTGACTGGGTACGGCGGGCGGGATATCTATAAATACCAATAATTGTTCATTTTACCGGACACGGAATTGGATTAATATTTAATAGACTTGTTGAAACAGGGGTAGATTACATTCAAGGGTAATTGGTGTAATTGTTAACAAAGTAGTAAAACCTTGGACTACACGCAGTCGATAACCTGGTGTATTCATTAAACAAAGTAATAAGACCTTGTTACAATTCGAATCCCCAATTAGTTGGAATATTTGACTTCGGGAATAAGAATAATTTGAAGAAGACTTCCGCATTTTATGATTATAACTGATGGACTATTATGGACAAATCCGTATGGACATATTGAATAATCCAGGACAAAGGACAATTAACCCATGGTAATAAACTAAAATCAACACGTCAAACATCATGATTACGGAAGTTTAAATAAGCATAATTTCTTTATTTCATATTTAATTGCACTTTTAATTATCGCACTTTTATTTACTGTCATTTTATTTAATTGCACTTTTAATTATCGTACTTTTTAATTATCGCAATTTTATTTATCGCACTTTTATTTATCGCAATTTCATTATTGTTATTTACTTTACGCTTTAAATTAAGTCTTTTATATATTTAATATTTTACATTAAGTTTTAACTGCGTCTTAAGTTTTAAAATCGACAAACCGGTCATAAAACGGTAAAAAACCCCCTTTTTATAATAATAATATTACATATATATATATATACATATATATATATATATATATATATATATATATATATATATATATATATATATATATATATATATATATATATATATATATATATATATATATATATATATATATATATATATATATATTTATATTCATACAAATATAGTTTTTAAAAATATAGCGTTAAACTTGGCTAAGATCCCGGTGGAACGAACCGGACTTACTAAAAACTACACTACTGTACGATTAGGTACACTGCCAATAAGAGTTGTAGCAAGGTTTAGGTATATCCATTCTATAAATAAATAAATAACTTGTGTAAAATTGTATCATATTTAATAGTATTTCCTTGTAAAAATATAACTATTTTGTACACACCTCTACGCACATCAAATATTTTAGGAAAGATACCCCACTTCCCAATATAATTCGATAGTGGAGTTTAATTCATTAAAGTTAGACACTATTGATGCGTGATATTTCTTTCCCCTGTTTTCTTTATGGCCGAAAAAATCTTTAACAAATAAACCACTTGTTGTATTCTATTTGATTATACTCGTGAGCTGTCCCTTTTTTTTGTTTTAAATAACCAAAACCCCATCCTGGATGCCATTGAAATTAACTGAGATACTAGAACATGGACCAAATGGTTTTATATAAATTAAGTCGATATGTATCTTCCTGCTAGGCTATTCGTATGCTAAGTGAATCCGTAGACTTAGTTAATATTGGGCCAAAAGCTTGTATTGGGCCATGTTAAAAACTAAGTTGCTCGAGATAATTCTACTATGCTACTGTTACTTGTTGTTTGTTTTTCTGTTGGGTGATGACAATGTTAATGAAGTATGATAATGTTAGATTAGGGAGACTGATGATGATGAATAGCGTGTGAGATGGTATGATATGAGGAGGATGAAAAGTGTTATCACGTTATGAATTTGATTATGATTATGATGAAGGTGATGTATTATGATGATACATGAAATGATAGGGTTATGATGATGATTATAATGATCGATGTAGAAATTATGAGTAATGATGTAGGATGATGCTCGGTGTAAGTGATGATGTGCATGAAGATAACGATGAAGATATAGTGAACCAGAAAAGTCAAGTATTACATGATTTGTTGTTAGGCCACTATAATCCTTTTTCTTCTTGGGCTATGAGTTCGTTTATAATGTTGGGCTGTAAATTTAAAATATACTTGGGCCGTTATGTTGTTGGGCCGAGAGTTCTTTTACAGTTGGACCGAAGTTTTAATTGTTACTTGGGCCATTAATTGATAATTGGGTTTATGTAAATTTGGGTTTTAGTTTAAGAAGATGAAAACAGAAAATTTCGGGTTAATAGAATTAGTCTGTGAACTAAATCAGAAAGACATAAGCAGAGTAGATGGTTTGGGTGCATGTTAGGGGAGCGAGAGGTCGCGGGTTCGAGCCTTGTTTGAGGCATTACTTTTTTGGAGACGATTTTAAAGGTAGTTTCATTTTTTTTATTATCATTATTATTATTATTATTATTATTGTTATTATTATTGTTATTAGAATTATTATTAGAATTATAATTATTATTATTATTATCATAATCCTTATAAGTATTACTAATTATTAATGTATTTATTATTATTAATTTTATCATTTAAGTATTGTTATCATTATTATTTCTATTATTATCATAATATTAGTATTATTATTATTAGTAAAATCAATATTTATATAGTTATTATTATTAATATTCATTATTATTAAAATTAACATTTCATTAAAAGTATAATTTTTATTACAGTTATCATTTTTATCATTATTATTAAAAGTATCATTTTTATAAACACTATCATTTTTGTTATTATTACTATTATTATTATTAAACAAAACAACTTTTTATTTATTACTATCAATATTATTTTATCAAATAACTGTTAGTTATATAAAACTATATTTACTATATCTAACATAACTATATTAATATTTATATTAATAAATATAATTAATTAGGTTATTAATGAAATACATAATTAAAATAACAATTAAATCACTAATAATATATGAATTTGTTCGATTACCATTTTATGTGTATTAATATATATAATTGATATATGTTCGAGAATCCGAAGTCAACCCTGCATTGTTCAGTTTCGTCATATGTATTTTTACTACGAAATACAGTATAGTGAGTTTCATTACTCCCTTTTTTAAATGCTTTTGCAATATATATTTTTGGGACTGAGAATACATGCGCTTTTATAAATGTTTTATGAAATAGACACAAGTAATTGAAACTACATTATATGGGTGAATGATCGAAGCCGAATATGCCCTTTTGCTTGGTAGCCTAAGAATTAGTAAACCGATCTACTAATTGATGCGAATCCTAAAGATAGATCTATTGGGCCTAACGAACTCCATCCAAAGTTCCGGATGCTTTAGTACTTCAAATTCATTTTTTTATCATGTCCGATGGATTTCCCGGAATGATAGGGGATATTCTTATATGCATCTTGTTAATGTCGGTTACCAGGTGTTCACCATATGAATGATATTTTTGTCTCTATGCATGGGGCGTATATTTATGAGAAATGAAAATGAAAATCTTGTGGTCTATTAAAGTGATGGAAATGAATGATTATGATAAACTAATGAACTCACCAACCTTTTAGTTGACATTTTAAAGCTTGTTTATTCTCAGGTATGAAAGAAATCTTCCGCTGTGCATTTGCTCATTTTAGAGATATTACTTGGAGTCATTCATGACATATTTCGAAAGACGTTGTATTCGAGTCGTTTAGTTCATCAGGATTATTACTAAGTCAATTATAGTTGGATATACTATGAAATTATATGCATGCCGTCAACTTTCAATGTAATGAAAGTTTGTGTTTTAAAAACGAATGCAATGTTTGTAAAATGTATCATATAGAGGTCAAGTACCTCGCGATGTAACCAATTGTAATGTATTCGTCCAGATGGATTAGGACGGGTCATTAGAGTTGGTATCAGAGCGGTGGTCTTAGCGAACCAGGTCTTGCATTAGTGTGTCTAACTGATAGTTGTTTAGATGCATTAGTGGGTCTGGACTTTGACCGTGTCTGCATGTCAAAAGTTTTGCTTATCATTTCGTGTCGAAAATTACCTGCTTATCATTCTTAGGGAATCAGTTGCTTATCATTCTTAATCTAGACATATCTTACTGCCTGGATTGCATGAATAATGTATAGACAAAATTCATATCTTAGCGTATCTGTTACTATAAACTTTGCCTGATATATTCCGTAGATTCCTCCGTAATCTACGAAATCTTTTGTTCTATATATATAGATATTCTATGTAATTAGAATACCATCCGATAGCCGAAAGTCATTTCATATCGAAAAATCCTTCATTCAATCGAACGAAATGGAATTCGCCACTAGTTCAAGTCCTTCCAATTTCGATATGGAGTTTCACTCGAGCTCCGAAAGCATTGTCACCGGAATGAATCAACCAATCAGCCATCATCAATTCATCTGATGGGTTTGTAGTCGACTTAATCAATGGAGACGAGAAGAAGGTGAACCTTTCCATCAACCGAATTCACCTCTCAGCGATGAACCTGAAGCGATTACCGGCGAACCAGTCCGAAACACCATTTTCAGCCTTATTCCCAAAGTAGCTCGTCACGATTATATTCTATCTACAATTCTAAACCTTATTCATCCACTCGTCCGAACCGACAATCATCCCGGTGTAGTAGAAGTAGTCAACGAGCTTCGCGCCGAAGTTATAGCCTTGGAAAATATGGTGCAAAACGTACCAGCTTCAGCAACATCATCGGCACCAACAGTACCATCAATAATCCATTACCTCAACATCTCATTCTGTACCTCTAGTCTAATCATCGTTCTACGTATCATTCTACATCAATTATCTTCATTCTTCATGGCGATTATGTAATCTCTAATGTTTTAGAGATTATGTATTCTAGTTTTGACGGTAAACCAAATGAGTTTAATACTATATTAACTCATTAAATCAATGATTACATCTGAAGAAAATATATATGTATATATGTTTTCATAAAGATTATAATTAAATTTTTTTTTTGTACAAACAGTTAATGGTGAAAATATTTTAACGGGTAGGTAATACCTGAGGAATATTTAAATTTCACATTAATAAGTTACATTGTACATTCTTCGAATCTGATTCAACAGTCATTTACTATCCTACTTACATCCACAAGATATACGAATCCGTTCACCACAAAATAACCATTTTCATTCAATTTCATATTTAGATTTTGACTTACCAGAATCCAACAAGTGGCATAATGAAGAAAACATTAGACAAAATAAAATTTGTTAGAAACAAACAAATTAACTATGAGAAATTTTGTTAAGAATCCACGCTGACAAAATCCTAGCTAACTGTTCCTAGCTAACTAATTACATTTTATTTATCGCAATTTAATTATCACAATTTATATTCTCGCAATTTTATTCATCGTCATTTAATTTCTGTTATTTATTTTATGCACTTTAAATATCGGGACACGTATACAAGGTTTTGACATATCATATCGACGCATCTATATATATTATTTGGAATAACCATAGACACTCTATATGCAGTAATGTTTGAGTTAGCTATACAGGGTTGAGGTTGATTCTACAATAATATATATACTTTGAGTTGTGATCGAGTCTGAGACATGTATACAAAGGGTCACAATACGTATAAATTAATTTGAATATTATATATGAATTATTGAATTGCTAACTGTGGACTAGTAACTGTGGACTACCAACATTGAACAATTAAAATGAATTAAAAATATTGATTATAACATATGAAACTAAACAAGTCTTCAAGTTTGCCACTTGATTTCATCCTAAACCTCATTTGTATCTTGACGATTACAATCTGCGTTCAAACCTTTCAATATTCCTGAAAACATCTCAATCGAGAGGATGAACCAACCGCACTTCATCTACAGAAGGAAAGATTTATGCATACAATTATGCACTTGAAAACTCTCAAAAACCTGAGTAAACGTTCAACACGTAGCTGTGCTAATTCCTTTAGCGTTATTATTACCGAAAATAACTTTGCAATCTCCTTTCAAAGTAGCCAATTTTGTCACAGCTTCACCAAATCAATTTCGACTTTTCATTCAAATAAACTCTACTATAACTTGGATATATAAGTTTACCTTTCGCCATCGTTACCAGGGAACCGTTTATATCTCACCACCTTAGCAGAAACTTACCAGTAACTTAATTACTCATCGGCTTAAGTCTCTCCAAAGAACCATTATATTTGTTCATTAAAATCATATCATATACTCATCCGCATCTTGTAACGAGAATTGCCATACAAATTACCAAGAATCCGCAATCAGTATTTCGAATCTCGCAGCGTTTCTACATCAAAAGTTATATGTATACATATAACATCTATCTCTTAGAATTATGATCTTCCATTCTGAATTTTTGAAAAGCACCCAGCCTACGAATCAATACATTGAACTTTAAAAAAGCTGATGAAACAGTGAAAACTGAAGACTGCCTTAACAGTCAAAAGTTTAATGATAAAGAATGGAGTGTTGGAAACGCTCAATTAAAAAAATTTAGTACCGAAACACGGATTATGCGAAACTATGAAGGAAACCGTGGACAAATCACAAAGACTAAACCTACCTTCAAAGAATCCAAATGATTCATTATCTGATGAAGTCATTATCGAATACCTTGCTTCTGACTCTAAACTCTTGCGGACAAATTTTCTTCACCATCCTTCGATATTAGAAATTTCAAGATATCATCGTATCTTTCATTATAAATATCCTCCATATTTCTGAAGATATTTTCATAACTATTCTTACCTAAATCATTAATCTCTTCGTGCTATCAGTGTTACATCATATAAAAAAATTGTTAGTTTATATATTCTGTAAACTTTCGAGTTTAAACTATGAATCTTGTTGAAGTAGTGTTGGAAATTGATGCATGAGTTAGTATAATATAATGACACTTGATCAACGTGATTATATTACAGTAAGTCATGCTGAGTTTCTAATGAAACATGATGATTCACAGATCATAATGTCATCATGTGTCATGTTACACGACTCGTACATTCTGTTTCACCTTCGAACATATCAATAAAATATATTATTGATAGTTCTATCCTTAGTGAATCTGGTAATTTGACAAATCAAATCGTGAGAATACGTTCCTTCGTGCCTAGAATGTTATAATCATTCGAAACTCCATACTTACGAATTCTGGACCATTATTCGCTTGACTTGAAGTCGGGAAGAGAAAACAAAAGCATGGAACTTCTAAATATAAGGAAAAATATAAAGCCCAACAACAACACAAGAATTACAAACCGTGTATATCAATACATATAGTAATATAAAGACACGGGAGAATGGAAATTACTATAACCCCAAGGTAATAGTAGAAGTGAATAAATTCCTCCGGTGGTAAATGAAAAAGAAGAATGACAGATGTGATAGTCAGGAAAATATCAAGAATCAGAACTGGATTTAGCATTTCAAAATCTTTTGAAAGTATGTACTAAGGAAGAAAATATAGGAGTCGCGAAAATAATAGAACGGAAGAAGTCAATTTATAGTGAAATATTAGACATAAGCAATCGAGGCAGGTTGCCGCATTTAACTAAAGAGGATCTTAATTTCCTTAGTTTCAAAGAATCAAATCTTATATAGATTACGAATATTTTCTTTAAATCTATTGAATTCCAGAATTCAATCGTGGCTACGTCAAAAGTTAAGACGAACTGTTATTATCTCATTTCACTCTTTTGTGATAACTTCATACATACTCTCTGAGTAATCGAATTACTTTAACCACATTACTCAATGGTAATAAAACTCTATTTATCAACTCATATTCATCATGAAAACAATTTTATTGTTAGCCATGACCACCTCACTCAAATTACGAGACGAAATTTCTTTAACGGGTAGGTACTGTGACGACCCGAAAATTTTCGATCAAATTTAAACTTAAATTCTTATATGATTTCGACACGATAAGCAAAGTCTATAATGTTGAGTCATAAAAATTTTGAACTGTTTCATATATTCAATTGACCTTCGACTGTTCCCGACGATTCACGAATAATTAATTATAAATAGATATGTGTGTGTATATATATACATGGTAATTGGAATTCATAATTTGTAATATTATATGTTGTAACGTATATA
Organism: Rutidosis leptorrhynchoides; assembly: GCF_046630445.1. NCBI lineage: Eukaryota > Viridiplantae > Streptophyta > Magnoliopsida > Asterales > Asteraceae > Rutidosis > Rutidosis leptorrhynchoides. Next base: position 422,402,891 of record NC_092333.1, read on the forward strand.
TATATATATATATATATATATATATATATATATATATATATATATATATATATATATATATATATATATATATATAATATTAAAAATTCAATATATTATATAATTTGTAAATAATAATAAATTGTAATATATTAAATCAAGTTACAAATTCGAATATAATTATCATTACTTTCATTATTATTATCAATAGTAATATTAATATTAAAATCAGTATTAATAATATTATTATTTTCAATATACTACATATAGATATGAAATTGATATAAATAAATTATTATAGTAATATTATTACTAATATTATTATTATCGTTAATAATATTAGTATTATTATAATTAATATTATTATTATTAATAATATTATTGTTATAAATTCTATAGTTATTATTATCATTATCATTAATAATAAAATTATTACTAGTAAATTATTAAAAAAATTTATTATTAAGAGTATTATTATCATAGTTATATTTATTAATTAATAAGATTAATAATAATATGTAAAACAGATATATAAATACAGATATATTATATGAACTAGTATTATTGTATTAATTATATAATCATAAATTTAGATTAATTAAATAAGAGATAAAACAAACACAGAATCAAAAATCTGTTTCACGTTACAATCCTACTGTAAGTAATTTGATTTTCGAGCTCTAATCTAGTACAATCAAGATTTAATCACAAGAACAAAACAAACTTGGATAGGAATCAGTAACAGAAGAATGTACGAATTTGTTACATCTGACTTATACATTCTTGTTTTCTTCCTCTTGTTTGACGAACCTTCTGTTACACGTCGACTTCACAATCGTCCTTCAAATCTTGTTACTGTATAACCCTGTCTGAATATTGTTACTCGTCGACCTCAATAAGCACTACACAATAAAATTGATCGATTATAAGTATTAACATTCATTCATTACTCAGAAAAACCCAAAACCTCATTGAAAATTTGAAAATCAAATAGGAATATTAAGATACATATACATAGGCATATATTACTTACACACATATTATGTATACATAAGAAATGCATCTTGATCATCACTCTCACAACCAAACCATCACCAATTATATCCGGAACACCCACCATCATCAACTTGGTATTTTCTTTTGCTCTCTTTCACTTCCTGTTTCTTTTTGAATCACAAACACCACTAACCATCGTGCTAGCTAGTCAAGAAACAATCACCACGATTATTTAATGAAAGAATGATCGAACCATCAACCACTTCACCTTTCTTTCTACATCTCTCTCTCTTGTTTCTCCTACCTTAAACCATCGACAACAAACTACTCCAAACCATGACTAGTATTTCTGTGTTAATCGACTAAAAAAACCACACAAACTTCACCATTTGATCCTACAGCCTACACTTGATAATAGTGTTTTCAATTACTCCTACACGATTGATCTTCTCCTTACTTTTGTTTTTCCAACAAATAATAAACAAACAACGCCCCTGTCGTTCTTCTTTTTCTATTCTACAGTATGAAGCAAACACCTTTCATCAAATCACCTTTAGAATACCATCTCAATTCTACTGCTAAGTTGCTGCGACTGCTACTTATTACTTCCTGTTTTGCTACCGATAAAACAAGCTGCCTATATATATTTTCTTTTACGACAACCTTTATAGTAAAGATGCCCCACTTCCTAATATAATTCGATAGTGGAGTTTTAATTCATTAAAGTTAGACACTATTGATGCGTGATATTTCTTTCCCTTGTTTTCTTTATGGCCGACAAAATCTTTAACAAATAAAATACTTGTTGTATTCTATTTGATTATACTCGTGAGCTATCCCATTTTTTTTGTTTTAAATAACCAAAACCCCATCCTGGATGCCATTGAAATTAACTGAGATACTAGAACATGGACCAAATGGTTTTATATAAATTAATCCGATATGTATCTTCCTGCTGGGCTATTCGTATGCTAAGTGAATCCGTGGACTTAGTTAATATTGGGTCGAAAGCTTGTATTGGGCCATGTTAAAAACTAAGTTGCTCGAGATAATTCTGCTATGCTACTGTTACTTGTTGTTTGTTTTTCTGTTGGGTGATGACAATGTTAATGAAGTATGATAATGATAGATTAGGGAGATGGATAATGATGAATAGCGTGTGAGATGGTATGATATGAGGAGGATGAAAAGTGTTATCATGTTATGAATTTGATTATGATTATGATGAAGGTGATGTATTATGATGATACATGAAATGATAGGGTTATGATGATGATTATAATGATCGATGTCGAAATTATGAGTGATGATGTAGGATGATGCTCGGTGTAAGTGATGATGTGCATGAAGATAACGATGAAGATATAGTGAACCAGAAAAGTCAAGTATTACATGATTTGTTGTTAGGCCACTATAATCCTTTTTCTTCTTGGGCCATGAGTTCGTTTATAATGTTGGGCTGTCAATATAAATTATACTTGGGCCGTTGTTGGGCCGAGAGTTCTTTTACAGTTGGACCGAAGTTTTAATTGTTACTTGGGCCATTAATTGATAATTGGGTTTATGTAAATTTGGGTTTTAGTTTAAGAAGATGAAAACAGAAAATTTCGGGTTAATAGAATTAGTCTGTGAACTAAATCAGAAAAACATAAGTAGAGTAGATGGTTTGGGTGCGTGTTAGGGGAACGAACGGTCGCGGGTTCGAGCCTTGTTTGAGGCATTTCTTTTTAGGAGGCGATTTTAAAGGTAGTTTCATTTTTTTTATTACCATTATTATTATTGTTATTGTTATTATTATTGTTATTAGAATTATTATTAGAATTATAATAATAATTATTATTATTATCATTATCATTATAAGTATTACTAATTATTAATGTATTGATTATTATTAATTTTATCATTTAAGTATTGTTATCATTATTATTTCTATTATTATCATAATATTAGTATTATTATTATTAGTAAAATCATTATTTATATAGTTATTATTATTAATATTCATTAGTATTAAAATTAACATTTCATTAAAAGTATCATTTTTATTACAGTTATCATTTTTATCATTATTATTAAAAGTATCATTTTTATAAACACTATCATTTTTGTTATTATTACTATTATTATTATTATTAAATAAAACAACTTTTTATTTATTACTATCAATATTATTTTATCAAATAACTGTTAGTTATATAAAACTATATTTACTATATCTAACATAACTATATTAATATTTATATTAATAAATATAATTAATTAGGTTATTAATGAAACACATAATTAAAATAACAATTAAGTCACTAATAATATATGAATTTGTTCGATTACCATTTTATGTGTATTAATATATATAATTGATATAGGTTCGTGAATCCGAAGTCAACCCTGCATTGTTCAGTTTCATCATATGTATTTTTACTACGAAATAAGTATAGTGAGTTTCATTACTCCCTTTTTTAAATGCTTTTGCAATATATATTTTTGGGACTGAGAATACATGCGCTTTTATAAATATTTAACCAAATAGACACAAGTAATTGAAACTACATTATATGGGTGAATGATCGAAGCTGAATATGCCCGTTTTGCTTGGTAGCCTAAGAATTAGTAAACCGATCTACTAATTGACGCGAATCCTAAAGATAGATCTATTGGGCCTAACGAACCTCATCCAAAGTACTAGATGCTTTAGTACTTCGAATTCATTTTTTTATCATGTCCGATGGATTTCCCGGAATGATAGGGGATATTCTTATATGCATCTTGTTAATGTCGGTTACCAGGTGTTCACCATATGAATGATATTTTTGTCTCTATGCATGGGACATATATTTATGAGAAATGAAAATGAAAATCTTGTGGTCTATTAAAGTGATGGAAATCAATGATTATGATAAACTAATGAAATCACCAACCTTTTGGTTGACACTTTAAAGCATGTTTATTCTCTGGTATGAAAGAAATCTTCCACTGTGCATTTGCTTATTTTAGAGATTTTACTTGGAGTCATTTATGACATATTTCGAAAGACGTTGCATTCGAGTCGTTGAGTTCATCAGGATTATTACTAAGTCAATTATAGTTGGATATAGTATGAAATGATATGCATGCCGTCAACTTTCGATGTAATGAAAGTTTTTCTTTTAAAAACGAACGCAATGTTTGTAAAATGTAACATATAGAGGTCAAGTACCTCGCGATGTAACTAATTGTAATGTATTCGTCCAGATGGATTAGGACGGGTCATTAGAATTGGATTGCATGCAACTAGGTTAAACATCATTGGTAGTGATGAACTTGTTGATAACCTAAAACTTGGTAATATAAGTCTAGTTCTTTAATAAGAATTAGACTACATTATAAACCAACTTAAAATGCTTCCACGCTCTCTTGGAATGATAACCTAAAATACTACATCTTATCGGGTCTTGTTGCTCGTTAGGGGGTTAAAAGTGAATTAAAAGGTTATATAAATTTAAAAGTTTGAAAGGCAAATAAAGCACTGCACACTTTTGCACATCTACTTTTTGGCGCCGCTGCCGGGGAGCATGGTAAAAACGAAAATCGGAACGTGGACATGCGTTCTGTGTATCAATCGAAAATCAAAAGAGTTGTTTTAGGACGAAAATCGAAAATCGAATTGAGCAATAAAACTCGATCGGATGTAGTATTTTAGGTTATCATCCCAAGAGAGCGTAGATGAGGATAAGTGTTGTTATAAAATAGTTTAATTCTTATTAAAGAATTAAAGATAGATTTTTATATCTTTTATGGGATAGTTTCTTATCTCTTAGGAAAGAGATACTTTAAAGATAAATAAAATAATAAAACAAAACAAGAAATTGAAGATTCAAAATAAACAATTATATATGGAAGCAGTTACATGAACGAATAACTCATACGAGAATTATATTAGGCAAGTTTCATAACTTATATTAACACAAAGCAGAATAATAATCATAGACCAACTATTATCCCTTAATAGGCTAAGTTAAGTGTTGCATATCATTCAATAGGTAGGACTTAAAGCATATGCTAGACACGTGATGTGCATGACTAACATCTCAATTCTTCATATTTAATTCAATTACATGATACATATTAATCTTGTGATGAGGATCAACATGCAAATAGACTGACAAATTATATAAGCTATTAAACACGAAGTAGATCAACTCAAGTTACTAGCTGAAAGTCAATTACTACTATGTTCTCATGTAATCATTAATTAAACAAATCCAAACAAAGGTTCTTTGATTAAGCCTAAAAATATCAAACTCTATTATATAAGAGCAATTCCAATTAAACAAGTTTATCACTATTATGCAGTTTTAACCTAGTTGCATGCAATTCAATTTAACAAGTTTGATGGACTAGATCTAAACAAGTAGCATGAATCGAATAATAGATCATCTGATCAAGTATTAATCAACCCTAAAATCATGATATCTAATCATTAAGCATGACAAACAAGTATATTAAAGCATAACAGATTCAAAACAATTCAAACATCATTACAAAAACTCGACCATACAGATCTGAAAAAGAACCAAAAACTGTACGGATGAAGCATGAAGCCGGCGGCTTGGATTGGTGAAGCCCGTGGCTTCATCTGATTTCCAGATGAAGTTATAGTTTTCATCCACGTAACTACTATGAACGTTTAGTTCATAGTGGAAGACGAACAGAAACGATTAAAGTAAATAAAATAGATTAAACGATAAGATAAAGATAGAATCATACCTCAAAAGGTAGATGAAAAGAACTTGAATTAATAACTTAGATATTCTTTGATTACAATTGAAAGGAAATCTAAACTAAGGGTTTTAGAGAAAACCCTAAAAGAAAAACGGAACTAAAAAGTGTTGTATTGAATTGTACATTGAAAATTGTAACAGGAGGCCTCTTTTTATACGGTTTAGAAACGGTGGCCAAGCCGGCGGGTTCAGGGTGAAGCCGGAGGCTTCCTTAGGTCGATGACTCCTTTTGCAAGTTAACCTTAATCCGCAAGCACAAAATGCGTAACCGTCATATTTAAGCCGGCGGCTTTGATAGCAGGCCGACGGCTTCATTGATTCGACAATCTTTTTGATTTTGTTTCCGTTTTTACTTAAACTTGGTCAACAAGTCGAGAAACTGTGTCACTAAGGCCGGCGTCTTCTGTGTGAAGCCGGCGGCTTTAACTGTATTTTGCTTGGTCAACAAGTTCATCCAATTCTGCGAGCAATTCTAGAACATTCTGGTATATCACACCAAAGCCGGCGGCTTCCTTGAACCCTGGCCGGCGGCTTCATAGCTTTTTCTGCAGTTTTCCTTGTTTTTGATCCTGTTTGATACATAACTTTGATAAAATCATTAGAATTATCTTTTCCCCATTTTACCCATTATAGTGTGTTGTAGGATTAAAATGTCTTTAAAATACTAAGATAACTCCTTAAAATGTTATCAAAAAATGTATAATTTAGGAGTTATCAAATTCCTCACATTTAAACCTTTACTTGTCCTCAAGTAAACTTTATAAATCATATCATTTTTGAGTGGTATAAAGTTAAAGTAAAATGCAAAGGTAAAAATATGTCTTAATAAGAAGTTAACTTTTAGTATTTGTAAGAACTAGTCTGAACCAGACTAAGGATTACAAGTAGTCCTATGTTTATTAAGTCAAATTTATACAAGTTGGTCATCGTTAGACTCTTTTGTTTTCTAACTAGGGCTTTTATAAATGTGTTGTTCTCATTGGAACTCTTTTCTTTTATTGGCCTTCATTGGGCCCTTTTACCTTTTTATTTCCTTTGCTTTCATGTTTAGCATTTAGCTTTACATTTGGCAATTTTTTTTAGGTTGGCCCTTATTTGAGACTCTTTTGCTGCCTCAGTGGTGCATGCTCATTATGCCATATGGTAGTGGCTATAAGTTTGCAATCGTTTCACTATTTTTGACGTTTAAAATTCTTATCTTAAACAAGTAATCCGACCTCGAAATTGAGAGTAGTCCTATTTTTATTTTTAAGATTAAGTTAGTAAAAAGACATAAGTTTGACTAAGAATTTATACTTCTTAAAACAAAATTTTAATTTGTACCCATTTTTTAACTTTTTCGAGAAAATTACAGTATCTTTTAATCTTTTTAAGTGAGTAATCACTTCCCTCCCCACACTTAGATTATACAATGTCCTCATTGCATTTATAATAAAAGATAGTAATAAATGAAAGACATAATTAGGAATAAGGGAAAAAGTGATGTTACTTGATTGTAGGATCATAGAATGATTGCGGAGCACTTTGCGGACTTCTTATGAATTGAATATAAATAACTTGACAAGATTTTGTTAAATAATGCAAAATATAACACAAACATAACTTTTTATTAATAACTTTTATCACTTAAACACTTAGGAGCTACATTGCTCTTACATTCATAATTAACCAATTAACAAAACATTTAGAAAACATATTCCTAATAAATATATATAGGGATAGGTAGTTTGGATTATAGAGTCGGTTGCGCGACTCATTCTTCCGACGGGATCACTCCTTGGGCTTATTTTCCCACACTTATTTTTCTCATATTGATTTAACATCTTAATTTTTTGCAAGAAATTCAATGTGGTGTCAAGACCCCTACGAAACGACATTTCAAATTTAACATTTAACTTATGGATTTGCTTTCTCACTTCGATGCTAAGCTTGTATTGCTCTTTTATGAATTCGATCACTATTTTATCAACGGTAAACTCATCATCATCTTCTTTATCAATTTTAAACATTTTCACATTTGAGCGAGGAACTTTAGATCTCAGAACCAACGGAATAGATTCAAATATGGTGCCATAACGAATGATTAAAGTATTATTGGCATAGTTAATGGTGGCACGAGCCGTAGCTGGAAATGGAGATCCTAAAATTAAAGGAGTTATCGAATCTTCTTTCATGTCCATAACCACAAAATCATTTCTATAGAAAGCATAACCGACGATAACTTCTACTTCTTTAATAACCCTCAATGGTTCATGTAAACGACTATCAGCAAAGCACGCATTCCCTTTGATAGGTTCCAACGATAGCAATCCTATGCGATTGTAGACGGAGAATTGCATAACATTAATGCTAAAACTAGTATCAGCTAATCCAATAATAGGAATGAGACCACGAATTAAGCAAGGGACTTAGAATTCCCCTGGATCAGTACGCATAACAGGAATTTCAGGTGATGCATATGGGTCTACGGGATCAATTGTGAATGAATAAAGAGGGCAGAAACCTTCTTTTCTTCTTTCTTCCAATTGTTTCATAGTATCAGCTAATCAATCATCTTTATTTTCACACTTCAATTTTTCAGATTTTTCACCAGTAACTTCATCACTTTCATCAGCCTTTCTATCAACCTCTTCTTCCTTCTCATCAAATAAGTCATGCATAAAGCTTACCTCATCACGATCAAGACCTCGAACTTTAGCATCTTTTGACTTATCTTCTTCTTTAGCAGTTAACTTCTTAATTTCTTGATCATATTCTTCCTCTACCATTTTATACTCCCATAATTATCTTAAACCAGGTTCATAAATATCAACCATATTCACTTCTCTAATCACATTCACCTTTTCAAAACGAACTTCCTTAGAGACTTCAGATTCAGCAGGAACTTTTCCCTCGACAAGTTTGAACAACTTAGCAACATTGTGTTTTAAGCTTTGAATGGACGCTTGATGATTATTTTGCACTTAGGAAAGTTGAGCCTTTATGTTTTCATTAGCTTCATTTTGATTTTTGATGAAAGTTAGGATGCTTTCTTCAAGATTAGACTTCTTTTCGATTTGAGCGTTAGGAGACGAATTTGGAATGAAGGGTGCACTAACAGGAAAGAAACCAGGAGGTTTTTTATTATTAGTAGGATAAGGTGTATTATAAATATTTCGGTAGTTCGGGTTTCCATGATATTGATTCACATAAGAAACGTTCTCAACTTGCTCCATAGTAAGACTAGCAACACAATCTTTCGTAGCATGAGGACTTTGGCATTTTTCACAACCTACCTTAATCATATGCATTTCTTTGGTAAGCTTTTCAATTTGCCTTCCCAAATTACCCAATTGCACATTCATAGCCTTTACCATATCTTCAGAATCATAACTAACAGATTTTACCGAACGAGAAATGTCTAAGTCTTGATGCCATTCTTGGGAATGAGCAACTAACTTATTGATTAATGTTTCAGCTTCTTCGGCAGTTTTACTCATGATATTTCCTCTAGCAGATGTATCAATTTCTCTTGTAACTATATCACAACAATTATAGAAAGTAGTTACCTTTTTAAACTTATCCAAACCGTGTTGTAGACATCCCCTAAGCATTTGACCAAATCGAACCCAAGCAGAATAAAGAGACTCGTTTGTTTTCTGACGAAAATTAGCAATTTCAGTTTGAAGGGTGACAGTTTTGAATGCGGGAAAGAAACGAGTTAGAAATTTTTCAACCATAGTATCCCAACTAGTGATATCTTCTTCCGGCAACGAATTCAACCATTCTTTAGCTTCATCTTTTAACGACCACGGAAACAAACAAAGATAGATGCCATTACTTTCCACATTATTAATGTTAAACAGATTACAAATATCTTTAAAATTATGAATGTGAGCATTAGCATCTTCTTTTTCAGTACCCCTAAATTGGTTATCCTTAAGCAAGTGAAAGATAGGACCCTTAATATCAAAGTTTTCTTTTATAACTGGCTGAGTAATAGCGTGACCTAATCCTTCTCGACCTGCTTTCATTAATGCTTCCATTGAATTTTCAGTAGTCATTTCAATTTCTGAACCAAAAAGAGATCCCAAATTAGAATCAGGACTAGACGGTGGACTAGATAATGAGTTATCATTAGACGTAGTTCCTTCATCGAAATTTAATTTCTTAACAATATTCGGATATTTAGAAGGTTTAAATAATATATCGGGATTTGGTAACATGTCTTGTAAGACGGGTTTCTTGGATCGGGTATTCATGTGATATATAATCATAAAAAGAAATATTTTAGGAGAAAATGTTTTAGACTTAAAAGGACATGTATGATTTAATTTTAAATTTATTCTAATTATGGAATTTATGTTTATAAAGATATTTAGGAAATATGTTAGTATATTAATAATGTGACAACCCGGAAATTTCCAACCAAATTTAAACTTTAATCTTTATATGTTTCCGACACGATAAGCAATATTTGTTAAGTTAAATTTCAAGAATTTTAAACTATGTTCATACATTCATTCAACCTCGACCAAGTTCCAACGATTCACGAACCATTAAACGAATATGATTATATATGTATATGTGTATATATATTATAACTTGAAACGTAAACAAAATATTAGATTAAATACTTTATATGATTGTATCTGCTTCAAAATGTTTATCAATGGAATTGGAAGATAAGATCAAATGATTGAATTATCAGATATATTGAATTATGATTACAAGTCTCTGTTGAAAGGCCCACGTTGATTTGAGAAATCTTTCCATTTTAATAATATTCGAAAAATGGTAAAGTGATTTATAAATAAGAACAAATTGTCAATCATTGAGAACTAGATAAAGGATAGTGGAAGATTGAATCTCATAAAGACTCGATTGATCTATTTAGTTTCAAACGTACAAAAACGTTTTCAGTTTAAAAAGAACTTTATTATTAAAACGTATATAACTTTTATAAATATCTAGAACCACTTTTGACAACTCATTACTTAACTAGTATGATAAAGATAACGATATTTATATTTTATATTATTAAATATATATAACGATTTAAATTAATATTATATATATTTATACGCGTATTATACGTACATAGTTTTATACTTTTACTATACTTAAACTTTACCTTTACTTTATTTTTACTTTACTTTAAATTTAATAATTCACTTTAATAATTCATACTTTAATAATTCATACTTTAATAATTCACTTTAATAATTCATACTTTAATAATTCACTTTAATAATTCATACTTTAATAATTCACTTTAATAATTCAAAAATCTATTGTAAATAGAATTCAATAGGTTTCATTATTTCATAGAAACTTGAAAATATTTTTCTCTAAACTCTCTCAATCGATTTACATATATATATTTACTCCGTGTTATTTCAAGATATTATTAGTATACATAAAATATTATGACGGAGTGCTGTCCGAGTGGTTTCAAAATTGTTTTTCGAGTAGGATAGGATTAAGGAAATTATGGGTTATAGCTATGGAGGTGATTGAGTATGGTTCATGGGTATGCTCGTGAGGTCAATATAGTGTTTATCATTTTCGTTGCGTCTACGTACCTTTCCTGCAATATTGAATCTCAATATTGATACGTGAGTACTCATAATTTAACTTTTACATACTAATAGTGTATCCCTGACTAGTGCTCGAGTATTTAGGATTATGCATGCTTGTACTTTTGATATTGCCCTTAGACAGGTTAGGTTGAATCTTAAATTAGTTACACTTGAGGTTGAGATAAGGTATAAGATATGCATGTCCTTGGAAAGCTAGCGAAAAATTAAGAACTTTTCCTTTAGATATCGAATGGTTTCGATGAACGGATAAGAAGTTATAATCAATTGAATTTTCGACATTTTTATTAAAAATGATTATTATTATCGTCGTTCTAGTTTTATCTTATTATTATGATTATTATTATCTTTATCAATAAAAGGGATTTATCATTAAAAATTGTTATTTTTTTTATTATTACTATCGTTATTATCGTTAAAGCTATAATTAGTATTATTATTATTATCCAATTATTATTATTATTATTATTATTATTATCCAATTATTATTATTATTATTATTATTTTTATTATTATTATTATTATTATTATTATTATTATTATTATTATTATTATTATTATTATTATTATTAGTATTATTATTATTATTATTATTATCATTATTAATATATATATCATTATTTAAAAATGGTTATTGTTATTGTTATTATTATTATTACTATATTATCATTAAGATAATTATTAGTATTATCGTTAATAATGTTATAGTAACTATCATTATTAATATTAGTGTAATTAAAACAAATATTTGTAACACCTAATTATTTTGATTACTATTATTATCATTATTATGAACACGATATAAAAGACGATTAAAAGCTATTAAACGAAACGATTGGGAAATAATGAGTAAGAGTATCATGATGAAATTAAAATATTATAAGATATTGATTTAGATAAAATTATCGTTCTTATTATTTTTATCATTACTATTATTATTAAAAGTATCGTTAGTATTAAAACTATCATTTTAACAAAAATTATCATTTTAATAGAAATGTCATTGTTACTATAAAATATCATTATTATTATTATTTTAAATAGAATTATTATTTTAAAGATAATATTAAAAATTATCGTAAATATTAAAGTTATCATAATTAGAATTATCGTTTTATCATAATGTCATCTTAGTAATTATAAATATTGATATTTTTATAATAATAATTATTATTACAAAATAATACAACTTTTACTTACTATCATTATAGATATTATTTTATCAAATAAATATGTGATACAAACATATTTTACTACGTGTATTAACTTACTTTAATAATACCTATCATATTATCTTTATGATATTAAATGAACCCTATAAATTTTATTACTTAATATATATAAAAATATATTTTATTATATAAATTTAATATAAAATTTTATTTATTAATAAATAAATTATATTATTTACTCTAATAAATCTTTTAAAAATATTTAAAAATATAAAACGACGATATTTAAACTATATATTAATCATGTATAAATTTTTGGAAATTATTTTGAGTCAAATTTACTTTTGTTGACTTTTGCATATTAGTCTCGAGCATTAGGATTGTGGTACACTATGACTTGACCTAATTTGTTAGACAAATATTGACCAACACATAAATATATATAATTAATTTAGGTTCGTGAATCCGAGGCCAACCTTGCACTTGTTCAATGACGTTATATGTATTTTTACTACGAAATACAGTATGGTGAGTTTCATTTGCCTTTTTACCCTTTATATTTTTTGAACTGAGATTAAATGCGCTTTTATAAATGTTTGACGAAATAGACACAAGTAATTGAAACTACATTCTATGGTTGAATTATCGAAATCGAATATGCCCCTTTTTATTAAAGTCTGGTAATCTAAGAATTAGGGAACATACACCCTAATTGACGCGAATCCTAAAGATAGATCTATTGGGCCTAACAAACCCCATCCAAAGTACCGGATGCTTTAGTACTTCGAAATTTATATCATGTCCGAAGGAGGATCCCGGAATGATAGGGGATATTCTTATATGTATCTAGTTAATGTCGGTTACCAGGTGTTCACCATATGAATGATTATTTTTGTCTCTATGCATGTGACGTATATTTATGAGAACTGGAAATGAAATTCTTCTGGTCTATTAAAATGATGGAAATAAATGATTATGATAAACTAATGAACTCACCAACCTTTTGGTGGACACTTTAAAGCATGTTTATTCTCAGGTGTTAAAGAAATCTTCCGCTGTGCATTTGTTCATTTTAAAGATATTACTTGGAGTCTTTCATAGCATATTTCGAAGAACGTTGCATTCGATTCATTGAGTTCATCAAAGATTATTATTAAATCAATTTATAGTTGGATAGTGGATATTATGAAATGGTATGCATGCCTGTCAATTTTCGATGTAAAGAAAGTTTATCTTTTAAAAACGAATGCAATGTTTGTAAAATGTATCATATAGAGGTCAAATACCTCGCAATGTAATCAACTATTGTGAATCGTTTATAATGTATATGAACGGGTCCTTTCAGTTGGTATCAGAGCGGTGGTCTTAGCGAACCAGGTCTGCATTAGTGTGTCTAACTGATAAGTCGATAGGATGCATTAGTGAGTCTGGACTTCGACCGTGTCAGCATGTCAAAAGTTTTTATTATCATTTTGTGTCAAAAATTAACTACTTATCATCCTCAGGAAATTACCTTCTTATCATTTTTAGTCTAAGACACGTCTTGCTGCATTGATTGCATGAATAGTGTATAGACAAAAATTCATATCTTAGCATATCTGCTAAATCATATCTTATCGTATCTGTTACTTTAAACTTTGCCTGACATATCCCGCAAATTCCTCCGTAATCTATGAAATCTTTTGATCTATATATATATATATATATATATATATATATTCTATGTAATTAGAATACCATCAATTAGCCAAAATCATTTCATATCGGAAAAAAAAATCCTTTATCCAATCGTACGAAATGGAATTCGTCATCAGTTCAAGTCACTCAGATTCCAAAATGGAATCCCATTCAAGCTCTGAAAGCAGTGTGATCGGAATAGATCAACCAATCAGTCATCACCTATTCTGGATGAATTGGGGATGAGTTCGTAGCCTCCTCAATCATTGGAGACAAGAAGAAGGTGATCCCTTCCATCCACCACATTGCCCTCTTGACGAAGAACCTGAAGCACTTACCGGAAAACCTGTCCGAAACACCATTTTCTCGCTCATTTCCAGAGTATCTCGTCACGATTATATATTACATCAAATTTTAGATTTTATTTATCCGCTCGTCCGAACCGACAATCACCCCGGTGTAATAGAAGAAGTCAACGAGCTTCTCGCTCGGGTAGTGGCTTTGGAGAATATGGTGCAGAGATTACAAACACCAGCATCAGCATCAGCAACATAACCCGTACCACCATCATCAACGCCAACAGTACCATTACCACCTCCAACCACAACCGCGTCGTAAACCTCAACTTCACAATCTGTCCCACGAGCATCAACGTCATACGCACCATAGATACCAAGGAGTACCAACAACAATAACTGACGAAGTATTAATTCATAACTTTATTGGAGAAACATTTCGCGGCGATTATGTAATCTCTAAAGTCTTAGAGATTATCTAATCTAGCCCTAACCATAAATCAGTTAAGCGAACCAAAATAATAGAAGGAAGAGTAGAAACCCTGACAAAAATGGTGTGTGATTAACAAGCTAAATGCTTTACCAACAGAATCAACAGTACCGTCAGCGTTACCAACATCGTCAGTACAGTCAACATCCGAATCAACAACACAGATAACATCACAAACTCCGTCAGTTCAAGAATCACTGTAGACATCATTACGAATCAATAACGTGTATATTGTATCAACGAGTTATGAAGAATTAACTCATTCCCTCTGAAGAAATTATATGTATATTATATATATATATATATATATATATATATATATATATATATATATATATATATATATATATCTATATATATATATATATATATATATATATATATATATATATATATATATATATATATTGAAATAAATCTTTCCGTGCTAAGCTATTGTGTGTGAATCTTAACTATTCGGTTAATTCATATTACAAATATGCAATAATGTACGTCCTTCGGCCTCAACTTAACCAGCGTTAACTACAATCTCTGTCGCAATTCAACAAATTCCAATTCATAATAAATCAAGTATATATTTGATTTTACACTTTCATCATCGATGTACCCGAAACTTTTCAGATAACATCATTCGTACTTTTCGAAATTCACAAGAATTCCACGAACCGAACATCATACATCAACAAATAACGAAGTATTGATTCATAATTTCAATGTCATTAAAGAAATACTACGTAAAAGTTATGTACTTTTTAAAGCCTTTAGGGATTATTCAATTCTAGTTTCAACCGTAAATCAAATGTGTTTAATTTAATATTAACTCATTAAATCTATGTTACATCTGAAGAAAATATACATATATATATATTTTCATAAAGACTGTAATAAAAATTCTTTTGTACAAAATATTAATTGTGAAATTTTTTTTAACGGGTAGGTAATACCCGAGAGATATATAAATTCACAATTAATATGTTAAATTCTTCGAATCTGATTCAGCAAATCATCCATTATACTCCCTACTTTCACAACAATATACATTCTTTTATAGAAATCAAAACAACCATGTTCATTCAAAATTTAATTACATATTCTAATTTTGAAATCTCAAAATTCAACTTGAGATATGACCAAAATCATCACTCTAAGATCCTTACATCTTTCACAAGCTATATTTTGACTTCAAAACTGTGTTAGAACATCAAATGTATGTTAACGATTACAATCTGTGTTCAAACCCTTCGAAAATTTCTGAAGACACTTCGAATGATGAGCAATCGAGATGACGATCCAACCACATGTTACCCACAGTTATGTACCCGAAAAACTCTTGAAACCAAAGTAAAAGTTTAAACAACGTATCCGCGTCAGATTCTTTGGCATTTATTAGCAAAAATAACTTTGCGACTCCTATTCAAAGTAGCCAGTTTTGTCACAGCTCCAGCAAGTCAACTTCGACTTTTCAGTCAGACTAACCTTATTATAACCTAGAGATATACACCATCGTTACCAGGGAACCTTTTACATTCCACCACATTATTAGCAGATGTACCAACAACTTCATTACCCTTTGACTTTAGCCTCTCCAAAAAGTCATTATAATTATTCATTGAAATCCCATCATTTACTCATTCGCATCTTGTAATGAGAATTGCCATAAGAATCATTGGGAATTAGCAATCAGTATTTTGAAATCTCACAGCATGTCTACGCCAACAGTTATATGTGTATATATAACGTCTATCTTCTGGACTTAATTTGAATGTGAAGTTTCTAAAAAACACTCCGAACTACGAATTGGTTCTCCGAAAAAAAATGCTGATGAAGCAGCAAAAACTATGAACGACTTTAAACGGCAAAAGCTGGATGATAATGATGAAGTGTGCTGGCAAAGCCCAGAAAAAGAGAAGTTTTGGAACTGGAAAACGGATTGAGCAAAGTAGGAAGGAGGCTGTGGACAAATTACAAAGACTGAACCTGACTTCAAAGGATCCAAATGATTCAGTACCTGCTGAAGTCATTAACGAATACCTTGCTCCTGACTCTAAACCCCTGCGGACAATATTCTTCATCATCCTCTGATATTAGAAATTCTAAAATATCATCATATCTTTCATTATAAATATCCTCCATATTTCTGAAGATATTTTCTTAATTTTTCTTATTTGAAATCATTTACCTTTTCGCGTTATCTGTATTACATCATAAAAGAAACTATTTTAGTTTCTAAATTCTGAAACATTCAAGTTTAAAATAGGAATATTTTGAAGTAGTGTTGGGAACTGAAGCATGAATTAGTATAATATAATGACACTTGATCAATGTGATTATATTACAGTAAGTCATGCTGAGTTTCTAAATGGAATGTGATGATTCACAGATCATAACATCATCATGTGCCATGTTATACGACTCTTGTATTCTATTTAACCTCTAAAATATCAAGAAAATATTTCTTGATGATTCGGTCTTTTCCAAGGTATTCTAGTAATTTGACAAGTCAAGATCGTGCCATCACAATTTCCTTCCTAGAACATTAACAATGTTCATTCCGAAATTCATAGTTGTGAATTCTGGACCATTACAAACGGTGCTTAATCGCAAGAAGAAGAAACAAAAGGACAAAACTCCGAAATAGAAATTGGGGTATAAATTGCAGCAAATAAAAGAGAGCATTAACTGTGAATGATAATGATTATAGAAGACAGAAGCAGAGACTTTGAAATATAAGGGAACATATAAAGTCCAACGACAAATCAGAAATTATAAACCATATATATCGATGCATATAGCAATATAAAGACACGGGAGAACTAGAAACACTATAAACCCAAAAGTATAGTAGAAGTAAATAGATTCTTCCGGCAGTAGATGAAAAAAAAGAATGACCCATATGAAAGTTAGAAGTATATCGAGAATCAGAACTGGATGGAGCATATTGATGAATACTTTAAATATGAGTTGAGGGGGAAAGAATAGAAGGTGATGAAACATGACTAGGAACTTAGAAATCAACAGATTTAACTCACACAATAGCGGAATAAGTGAATCAAACCCTCTAGTGAATAGGTTAAGTTTTTTTTTTGATTAATTTAGTCAAACCACAACTAAATCAAGTGTGATTAGATCAACACCTAGAGCTATTATTCACCACCTAGGTGATTTAGACTGAGAGAGAATCGGAGGAGCACACTAGATCTGAGTGTGTGTAACAAATGAGAGGCTTAACCTAAAATGAAGAACATAAGACTTTATATACCCCTGCTGTTGACTCACCCATACGATTCATTCATCACACATACGAGTTGGCTTCATCAGCCGTACGGGTGATCACTCACTCGTGTCTTCTCTTTTAGGTTGTAATTGTGACTTAGCTCAGCATCAACCGTGCGTATGAGCCTGTCAGCTGTACTAGTGAGGCTTCACTCGTACGTCTGACTAAGTCTAACATAGTCAAACATCTAAATCTCATTTCTGCAGTTCCTGTAACCACATAAAAACACGGATAGGATAATAACGAGTAATCATGGTGGCCTGTAAATTGTTGTACCTGCAATGGACGTGGGTAGATGTCTAGGGACTTACATAAAATGCATCAACAGAAGGTGTGAGTTGTAAGGAAACGAAGGAGGTGAATTTATAAGAAAATCTCCGATAGAACAATTAAAATGGACGATCGCATTTAAAGCGGATCCTAATTCCCTTGATTACCGGAGAGTCAAATCTTATTAAGAAGATTTTCTTCAAATCCCTTGAAATCTGGGAATCAATCATATCTACGTCAAATGATAAGATGAATTTACACTTACTCATTTCACTCTTCTATGTTAGCTTCATTTGTACTCTTCATATAAATGGATTGTTTATCCAAATTATTCGCTGATGATAAAACTCTAATTTTCAGCCCGTATGCATTATGAAAACATACTTATTATCATTCACTACCTTTCCACTCAAATTTCGGGATGAAATTTCTTTAACGGGTAGGTACCGTGACAACCCGAAAATTTTCAACCAAATTTAAACTTTAATCTTTATATGTTTCCGACACGATAAGCAATATTTGTTAAGTTAAATTTCAAGAATTTTAAACTATGTTCATACATTCATTCAACCTCGACCAAGTTCCAACGATTCACGAACCATTAAACGAATATGATTATATATGTATATGTGTATATATATTATAACTTGAAACGTAAACAAAATATTAGATTAAATACTTTATATGATTGTATCTGTTTCAAAATGTTTATCAATGGAATTAGAAGATAAGATCAAATGATTGAATTATCAGATATATTGAATTATGATTACAAGTCTCTGTTGAAAGGCCCAAGTTGATTTGAGAAATCTTTCCATTTTAACAATATTCGAAAAATGGTAAAGTGATTTATAAATAAGAACAAATTGTCAATCATTGAGAACTAGACAAAGGATAGTGGAAGATTGAATCTCATAAAGACTCGATTGATCTATTTAGTTTCAAACGTACAAAAACGTTTTCAGTTTAAAAAGAACTTTATTATTAAAACGTATATAACTTTTATAAATATCTAGAACCACTTTTGACAACTCATTACTTAACTAGTATGATAAAGATAACGATATTTATATTTTATTTTATTAAAGATATATAACGATTTAAATTAATATTATATATATTTATACGCGTATTATACGTACATAGTTTTATACTTTTACTATACTTAAACTTTACCTTTACTTTATTTTTACTTTACTTTAACTTTAATAATTCACTTTAATAATTCATACTTTAATAATTCACTTTAATAATTCACTTTAATAATTCATACTTTAATAATTCACTTTAATAATTCAAAAATCTATTATAAATAGAATTCAATAGGTTTCATTATTTCATAGAAACTTAAAAATATTTTTCTCTAAACTCTCTCAATCGATTTACATATATATATTTACTCCGTATTATTTCAAGATATTATTAGTATACATAGAATATTACGACGGAGTGCTGTCCGAGTGGTTTCAAAATTGTTTTTCGAGTAGGATAGGATTAAGGAAATTATGGGTTATAGCTATGGAGGTGATTGAGTATGGTTCATGGGTATGCTCGTGAGGTCAATATAGTGTTTATCATTTCCGTTGCGTCTACGTACCTTTCCTGCAATATTGAATCTCAATATTGATACGTGAGTACTCATAATTTAACTTTTACATACTAATAGTGTATCCCTGACTAGTGCTCGAGTATTTAGGATTATGCATGCTTGTACTTTTGATATTGCCCTTAGACAGGTTAGGTTGAATCTTGAATTAGTTACACTTGAGGTTGAGATAGGGTATAAGATATGCATGTCCTTGGAAAGCTAGCGAAAAATTAAGAACTTTTCCTTTAGATATCGAATGGTTTCGATGAACGGATAAGAAGTTATAATCAATTGAATTTTCGACATTTTTATTAAAAATGATTATTATTATCGTCGTTCTAGTTTTATCTTATTATTATGATTATTATTATCTTTATCAATAAAAGGGATTTATCATTAAAAATTGTTATTTTTTTATTATTATTATCGTTATTATCGTTAAAGTTATAATTAGTATTATTATTATTATCCAATTATTATTATTATTATTATTATTATTATTATTATTATTATTATTATTATTATTATTATTATTATTATTATTATTATTATTATTATTATTATTATTATTATTATTAGTATTATTATTATTATCATTATTAATATATATATCATTATTTAAAAATGGTTATTGTTATTGTTATTATTATTATTACTATATTAGCATTAAGATAATTATTAGTATTATCGTTAATAATGTTATAGTAACTATCATTATTAATATTAGTGTAATTAAAACAAATATTTGTAACACCTAATTATTTTGATTACTATTATTATCATTATTATGAACACGATATAAAAGACGATTAAAAGCTATTAAATGAAACGATTAGGAAATAATGAGTAAGAGTATCATGATGAAATTAAAATATTATAAGATATTGATTTAGATAAAATTATCGTTCTTATTATTTTTATCATTTTAACAAAAATTATCATTTTAATAGAAATGTCATTGTTACTATAAAATATCATTATTATTATTATTTTAAATAGAATTATTATTTTAAAGATAATATTAAAAATTATCGTAAATATTAAAGTTATCATAATTAGAATTATCGTTCTATCATAATGTCATCTTAGTAATTATAAATATTGATATTTTTATAATAATAATTATTATTACAAAATAATACAACTTTTACTTACTATCATTATAGATATTATTTTATCAAATAAATATGTGATACAAACATATTTTACTACGTGTAATAACTTACTTTAATAATACCTATCATATTATCTTTATGATATTAAATGAACCCTATAAATTTTATTACTTAATATATATAAAAGTATATTTTATTATATAAATTTAATATAAAATTTTATTTATTAATAAATAAATTATATTATTTACTCTAATAAATCTTTTAAAAATATTTAAAAATATAAAACGACGATATTTAAACTATATATTAATCATGTATAGATTTTTGGAAATTATTTTGAGTCAAATTTACTTTTGTTGACTTTTGCATATTAGTCTCGAGCATTAGGATTGTGGTACACTATGACTTGACCTAATTTGTTAGACAAATATTGACCAACACATAAATATATATAATTAATTTAGGTTCGTGAATTCGAGGCCAACCTTGCACTTGTTCAATGACGTTATATGTATTTTTACTACGAAATACAGTATGGTGAGTTTCATTTGCCTTTTTACCCTTTATATTTTTGGAACTGAGAATACATGCGCTTTTATAAATGTTTGACGAAATAGACACAAGTAATTGAAACTACATTCTATGGTTGAATTATCGAAATCGAATATGCCCCTTTTTATTAAAGTCTGGTAATCTAAGAATTAGGGAACAGACACCCTAATTGACGCGAATGCTAAAGATAGATCTATTGGGCCTAACAAACCCCATCCAAAGTACCGGATGCTTTAGTACTTCGAAATTTATATCATGTCTGAAGGAGGATCCCGGAATGATAGGGGATATTCTTATATGTATCTAGTTAATGTCGGTTACCAGGTGTTCACCATATGAATGATTATTTTTGTCTCTATGCATGGGACGTATATTTATGAGAACTGGAAATGAAATTCTTGTGGTCTATTAAAATGATGGAAATAAATGATTATGATAAACTAATGAACTCATCAACCTTTTGGTTGACACTTTAAAGCATGTTTATTCTCAGGTGTTAAAGAAATTTTCCGCTGTGCATTTGCTCATTTTAAAGATATTACTTGGAGTCTTTCATAGCATATTTCGAAGAACGTTGCATTCGAGTCATTGAGTTCATCAAAGATTATTATTAAATCAATTTATAGTTGGATAGTGGATATTATGAAATGGTATGCATGCCTGTCAATTTTCGATGTAAAGAAAGTTTGTCTTTTAAAAACGAATGCAATGTTTGTAAAATGTATCATATAGAGGTCAAATACCTCGCAATGTAATCAACTATTGTGAATCGTTTATAATGTATATGAACGGGTCCTTTCAAATAAAACTTAAATTGATAAATATAATAATGAATATTAACGACATAATTAATAATAAAAATATTAAATAACAACTTTTATCGCATAACAATGAATAATCAAACATACACAGCCTATTGAATCTTTCAATACTTAAGTGACCCGTCAGCGTCTAGGTTCGAGCAGGAGCCTTTAAATCAGAACCCCAACAACTCTCCCCTAAAGGAAGACAGTCATCACCCGTTTTCAAGAAAATATAATAACCAAAGTGTATCCAATTTCCGTATTTACCGTGCTCCCCGGCAGCGGCGCCAAAAAGTTGATGTGTCAAAAGTGTGTGTACTAGTGCTTAACTTATCTTTAAACTTTTAAATTTATAGAACCTTTATTAATACAATTTAACACCCTAACGAGCAACAAAACCCGATCAGATGTAGTATTTTAGGTTATCGTCCCAAGAGAGCGTAGATACGGATAAGAGTTATTTTATAAAATAGTTTAATTCTTATTAAAGAATTAAAGATAGATTTTTATATCTTTAATGGGATAGATTCTTATCTCTTAGGAAAGAGATACTTTAAAGTTAAACAAAATAATAAAACAAAATAAGGAATTGAAGATCCAAAATAAACAATTATAAATGAAAGCAGTTACATGAACGAATAACTCATACGGGAATTATATTAGGCAAGTTTCATAACTTATATTAACACAAAGTAGAATAATAATCATAGACCAACTATGATCCCTTAATAGGCTAAGCCAAGTGTTGCATATCATTCAATAGGTAGGACTTAAAGCATACGCTAGACAAGTGATGTGCATGACTAACATCTCAATTCTTCATATTTAATTTAATTACATGATACATATTAATCTTGTGATCAGTATCAACATGCAAATAGACTGACAAATTATATAAGCTATTAAACACCAAGTAGATCAACTCAAGTTACTAGCTGAAAGTCAATTACTACTAAGTTCTCATGCAATCATTAATCAAACAAATCCAAACAAAGTTTCTTCGATTAAGCCTAACAATATCAAACTCTATTATATAAGTGTAATTCCAATTAAACAAGTTTATCACTATTATGCTGTTTTAACCTAGTTGCATGCAATTCAATTTAACAAGTTTGATGGACTAGATCTAAACACGTAGCATGAATCGAATAATAGATCATCGGATCAAGTATTAATCAACCCTAAAATCATGTTATCTAATCATTAAGCATGGCAAACAAGTATATTAAAGCATAACAGATTCAAAACAATTCAGACATCATTACAGAAACTCGACCATACAGATCTGGAAAAGAACTAAAAACTGTACGGATGAAGTACGAAGCTGGCAGCTTTGTTCCAGTCAAGCAGGCGGCTTGGATTGGTGAAGCCGGTGGCTTCATCTGATTCCCAAACAAAGTTTTAGTTTACATCCACGTAACCACTATGAACGTTTAGTTCATAGTGGAAGACGAACAGAAACGATTAAAGTAAATAAAATAGATTAAACGATAAGATAAATATAGAATCATACCTCAAAAGGTAGATGAAAAGAACTTGAATAAATAACTTGGATATTCTTTGATTACAATTGAAAGGAAATCTAATCTAAGGGTTTTAGAGAAAACCCTAAAAGAAAAACGGAACTAAAAAGTGTTGTATTGAATTGTACATTGAAAACTGTAACATGAGGCCTCTTTTTGTACTGTTTAGAAACGGTGGCCAAGATGGCGGCGTCCTTGGGTTAGTGACTCCTTTTGCAAGTTAACCTTGATCCGTAAGCATAAAATGCGTATCCATCATAATTAAGACGACGACTTTGATAGCAGGCTGGTGGCTTCAATGATCTGACAATCTTTTTGGTTTTGTTTCCATTTTTACTTGAACTTGGTCGACAAGTCGAGAAACCGTGTTACTAAGGCCGGCGGCTTCAGTGTAAAGCCGGCGGCTTTAACTGTATTTTTCTTGGTCTACAAGTTCATCCAATTCCGCGAGCAATTCTAGAACATTCTGGTATATTCACACCAAAGCCGGCGGCTTCCTTGAAACCTGGCCAGCGGCTTCATAGCCTTTTCTGCAATTTTCCTTTTTTTGATCCTGTTTGATACATAACTTTGATAAAATCATTAGAATTATCTTTTTCCACATTTTACCCATTTTAGTGTGTTTTAGGATTAAAATGTCTTTAAAATACTAAGATAACTCCTTAAAATGTTATTAAAAAACTGTATAATTTAGAAGTTATGAAGGATAAATCTAAAGATGCTAACATTAAAGGTTTTGATAGAGATGAGGTCATTTTTGCACATGAATTATTTGATGAAGAAGAAGTAAGTGAAAAAGCTCGTGAAGAGGATGATGTTTCAAGTGAAAAATCTTAGTATCTTACGGATGAGGAAGAAGAAGAGTTGTTACCTCAAATAATGGAAAAGTTGAAGAGAAAAAGAACTTACTACTTCTGCCCTCTTTATTCTTTTAAAATTGATGGTGATAAAGATGAAGTTCTGACCAAAACTCCTGAATTTCCTATTGTTCGTTCCGATCCGGGAGAATTTCACGTTCCTTGTTTGATTCGTGGTCCAATTCCTATAAGAGGTTTATCTGATACTGGTTCTAGTATTAATGTCATGACATTTTCAGTATACAATCGTTTAGGATTTCCATCAGTAGAACCTATTAAGGGAATCATTTGCTTTGCCGATAATCGTTTATAAAATCCCTTAGGGATTGTTAAGAATTTTGAAGTTCAAGTTGGTTTTTCTTATTATAAAGTTCATTTTGTGGTTATGGAAATGGAAGAAGATTCAATTACTCCTTTACTTTTTGGGAGCTCCATTTCTCGCTACTGCTCATGCCACCATTAATTATGAAAATAATACTAGTGATTCGTTATGGTTCGCTTGTTGAGTTTATTCCGTTAGTACCTAGAGAAAAAGTTCCAAGATCAAATGTGAAGATGGTTAGAGTTAAGTGAGGGGAGAAAGAGGAGGATGATGAAGAGTTTACTATTGAAAATGCAATGATGAAATTTTTGAAATAACAGTATAAGATTAGTAAAGAAGTGAGGAAGCAAATCTATGATCTAAATATTAAATTTAAAATTTCTTTTCGTAGAGGCCTTAATGCCACAATGAATTTGTTAGAAGAGTTAAGAGTTTTAAAAGAGAAAGAAAAAAAAAGTGTGGGGAAGATAAGCTCACGGAGTAATCCCGATTGAAGAACGAGTCGCACAATTGACTCTATAAACAAAACTACTTATCCTTTTATGTTTTATTCGAGTTTTATTTTTCTATGTGTTCATTTATTTTTATTTAATTTATGAATGTAAGAGCAATATGTCTCATATGTGTTAAGTGTTTAATGAAAGTTTTTTTTATGTTATATAACAATTTTCTGTTCAGTTGTCTCTTTCGAATTCAGAGATTTCAATTCTGCGATTATTCTACGATCCTACAATCAAGTACTATCACTCTTTTCCCTTATTTACAATTATGTCTTTCATTTATTATTCTTTAGAATGTAAAAAAAATGCAAATGAGGACATTGCATATTCTAAGTGTGGAGAGAGAAGTGATTACTCACTTAAAAATATCAAAATATTTAAAAGTATTAAACTCTAAAATTACAAAAAAATTTAAAATTTTCAAGAGATAAATTCCCAATAGAAATAAAATATGTAAATGGTAAACTTGTGAAAATTAAAATTAATCACCTTAGACATTGTTTTAGGGGTCTTTGTTAAAACTATTACATAAAATATGTAAAGACTTGTAATTTCTAAAATTGAATTTATAATTAATGTAAGATCATTCTAAATGATGTGAAATAGGATAAGAAAATTTTAATTTTACTTTATTTTGTGTAGCATAAGTAATGAAGTACCTTATTTTTACTTAAAGATAAATTAAGTTTAAATTATTAACCTAATTATATTTAGCTTTTATAGATAGTGTTTGTGGCTTTTTTACTTAGTTTAGACACAAAGTGGTTTTTCACGATTTACTTATTAATATTGAAGTGCATAAATTCATAATAAAAACCATCATCCATTAATTAAAAATGATTATTGCATTTCCACCCATGATAAATCACAAAGTTTTTATTACACTAATGATACTTTTAAGAGTTCATACATCATACATGAAACTTTTCATGACCCGTCCTAATCCATCTGGACGAATACATTACATTTGGTTACATCGCGAGGTACATGACCACTATATGATACATTTTACAAATATTGCATTCGTTTTTAAAAGACAAACTTTCTTTACATCGAAAATTGACGGCATGCATACCATTTCATAATATATCCAACTATAATTGTCTTAGTAATAATCTTGATGAACTTAACGACTCGAATGCAACGTCTTTTGAAATATGTCATGAATGACTCCAAGTAATATCTCTAAAATGAGCAAATGCATAGCGGAAGATTTCTTTCATACCTGAGATTAAACATGCTTTCAAGTGTCAACCAAAAGGTTGGTGAGTTCATAGGTTTATCATAAAACAATAAAATTTATCATTTTGATAGACCACAAGATTTTAATCCTGCATGGTACAAATGGGCCCGAATTCTATACCCACCTGTAATGTACATGCGATATCTTTTAAATACAGTACACCTTTCTCGTGTATGAAATCATATTTCATAAATCTTAGTAACCGTACACATATCTCGTGCACAAAAATAACATACACATAACCTGTGTATAAAATCATTCTCTCGATACATAACATTCACTTTTCATTACTTTCATAACTTGGCTTGGTAACCGACCTTAACATATAATGCGCATAATAATATCCCCAAAACAGAACATCTCGTCTGTATAATAATCATATAAACTTCGAAGTACTAAACACCACGCCCACTAGCCCTTCCGTCTAGTGAAGATTCTGGGTGGGGGTGTTAAACCCGGTAGCTACCTTTAGGATTCGCGTCAATTAGGCATGCATTAATTCTCAAAATTAGTGATGTTCCCTAATTCTTAGGTTACCAAGCAATAATAATCAGGGGAAAAATATTCATATCAATTGTGACAATTATCACGTCCACATAATTCAATGGTGGCAATTATCACGTCCACATAATTCATTCGAGGAATGTTTTGCTTGTGTCTATCTCGTTAAACATTTATAAAAGCATTTCATGTATTCGCATTTCAAAATGTATTTCAAAAGCATTTAATAAAGTAGTTGTAAAAGTAGCGCATGTATTCTCAGTCCCAAAAATGTAAAGAGTAAAAGGGAGCAAATGAACTCACATATTGTATTTTGTAGTAAAAATACATATGACGACATTGAACAAGTGTAGGGTTAGCCTCGGATTCACGAACCTATATTATTCATATTTATATTAAAACATATAATCGTAATCGAATAAATTTATATATATCGTTATTAATGATATAATTTTTATATTAATAAATTATATGTTATTTTATCTATTTAAATAAATAATACTTTTAATATAGTTAAGTGTTATATTATATATCTTTTTATATAAGCAATCTTTTGTTTACATATTATAGTTATAATAATACTAGAATAAGTATAATGATAGAAATAATAATTTTATTAATAATAATAATGGTATTATTAATAATAGTTTTTTTTTAAATAAATATTTAAAGTAATGATTATATTAACTTTTATTAATAACACTACTTGCTAATGATAATCATTTTGATAAAAGTAATAATATTAATAATAACTCTTCTTTCAATATTAATAATACTAATTATAAACTGATAGTAATACTAATAATATACTTATGTTAATAATAAAAGTTTTAACATTTATAAAATGATAATATTAATATATCGTAATCATAGTAGTGATAATAATACCTATAATGATAAATTTGGTAATATTATTAATAATATATATAATAATAATATGATAAAGTTGATAATAATGTTAATAACGATAATAACAATAATACTTAAGGACAATACTAAATTGATAATTTTATGAATGATGATAATATTTATAAGCCTAGTAATAATAATACTAATAATGATAATATTATCACTTAATAATAATTCTAATACTTATATTAACAACATTACTAGTATTACTCATTTCTTTGTGATTATAATTAATACTTATTACTTGTATTTGGATTGATGATAACAATAATAATTCTAATACTAATAATAATACAAAAATAATCATAATAATAACATTATTAATAATAATAATCATAATAATAAAAATAACCAATAAAAACTACCTTAAAATGGTTTTCCAGTAAAAATGCCCATGACCAGGCTCGAACCCGTGACCTCTCGCTAACACAAACACCCATCAAACCATTCCTCTAAGTCCGTTTTTCTGAATCAAAATGAATTATGTTTTTATTTAACCCAGCTTACAATCTGTTCCCTCTTTCTTCTTCTTCTTCTTCTTCTTCTTCTTCTTCTTCTTCTTCTTCTTCTTCTTCTTCTTCTTCTTCTTCTTCTTCTTCTTCTTCTTCTTCTTCTTCTTCTTCTTCAACCTCACAGACCATTTAACCAACAACACTTATATATTTGCTTTTAAGATTAATACACAAAGTATATTTAACTGATATGTGTTCTTGAGTGAATTGAAAAATAAAAAAAAATAAAAAAAATAAACAGATACAGCAAGCTGCTCGTCAGCTTTTATAAAAAAAAAAATTTGCCTTTTGATTTTAAGAAAGTTTTAGATCATACATATAACATGAAACTTGTTTTAATTCGTATAAATAAACTTTTCGGATCGTTAATTTCAACAAAAACATTACATCAGATTCGAATTTGGTGATGAACACAAAGTTGACTTTTAAATCTTGAAACTTTGACCTCAAAATTAGACTTCGTTAAGAGAAATTGGAAGTTAAAATTTTGCAGAAAAATTCACGGGAGGAATATAAATGTTTTTGCATTTATAGTTTTTGAAAAAAAAATTCAAAACCGAGCTTTTGCTATTTGTGGTCAAGAATAGAGATATATATATATATATATCGACTGGTTCTTAGAATTTTAATTTATTTCGACAATTGTGATGTTGTTGTGATTGATAATGAGTGTGTAAAGATGAAGGGTTTTCTCCAATAGCAGGATTAAATTGTTTGCCTTATACGGAAAATTGATTCCACGATTAGAGTAAATCAGGAGAAGAGAACAAGCAAAAAAAATAAAAATAGTTATACAGATATCGACTGGTAACAACTTTGTACTAACTCGTGGACTAATTCCAATAATTAAGTTTAAGAAGTACCAATCAATTACAGTTAGACAAGGATGTAACACTGCATTTGATTTTAATATCGTACAATTGATTTTATTTACTCTTATTTATTAATAATTATAATTATAATAATAATACACTTAATATTATAAATAATAATATAAATCTATAATAATATAATTGTATTAACAATTATATTATTATTAATGATAATGAATATAATATCTATAAAATTAATAATAATAATAATAATATTATTATTTATCATAATATAATACTAATACTAATAATATTACTAATAGTATTAATGTTAATAATAATATTAGTAATAAATATATTATAACAAATTATGTATATCAAATTCGTACTTATAGATTATATATTTAAAATAATATTAATATCACTAGTATTGACCTTAATATTAGAATATTATTATAACCACTAAAGTTATAGTTGTATTACATATATGTATTATTTCTAATAACTTTTATTGATTATTTATTATTTCTAATATATATATATATATATATATATATATATATATATATATAATACAGTATATTAGAAGTCGTACATATTTATATATAGATTCACTTTTAATAATTACTTAATGATTATGTTTATGATTTTACATTTTTTAACTCAAATGATTTCATTATATTTTATTAATTCAAAATATTATATATACACACACACATAAACACACACACACACACACACACACACATATATATATATATATATATATATATATATATATATATATATATATATATATATATATATATATATATATATATATATATATATATATATATATATATATATATATATTTATATTTTTATTTACATACAACTGTTCGTGAATCGTCGAGGATGGTCAAAGGTTTAAGTGTATCCATGTAAACAGTTCAAAGATTTTGAGATCCAATTAAATAGACTTTGCTTATCATGTCGAACTATATAAAATTAAGTTTAAATTTGGTTGGAAATTTCCGGGTCGTCACAAAACTCAAGAAAGAAAAGCTCGTTGTTAACTATCTTGTATAACTTTAATTATTATACCAAAAATTAGGAAACGATTGCCATATAAGCATGGACCACTTAAGGTATAGAGCTTATTATTATTGCACTTAAACTCCAAACTTTATGGAGATGATTGTCATAAAAACTTCATCCATCTATTATTCCATAAATCAATCTTAACTTAATGTTTATGAACTCTAATATTAATATAGGCAAGGGTATGGGTTTGGCTATTTAAAAAGTTAATATGGATAAAATACACAAACGTATGTATGACTCTAAATATAATTAGCTTTTTTATTTAAATCAAATGAATATGTTGGTTGAATATGGATTAATGCACTAAATGATAAACTTAAGTATGATTAACCAAAGAATATGTTTTTTATGATGATACACGCATATGCATAAGTAATGACTGACATCTTAACATAAAACATGCAAGGTCACTAATCCATACTTTATCTTGCAAACGACCAAGTCAAGCATAAGTTAAAGAATGAAATCAAAAGTTCAGCTAAACACACAGTCGAGGTACGGTCGATCGCATAGTCAACCGTGAAACCCCAAACTGAATTGCAACGCAGTTTTGTGAAAATAAGTTACACGGTCGCCACCACGGTCAACCGCAGTGCGACCGCAGTTTTCTCTGTTACCATTTTCGACCAAATAAAGTTTGACTAGTTCCCGACATCTATAATTCATGAAACCTTTCTCAACATGCTTAGAATAGATGCCTTCTTCATACTCAACCAAGTTTTGGTCATAAAAACACTAATTGTGATTAATTACTCCTAATGACATCTTAATGACAAATTAACCAAGATTAGACATAACACATAAGTGTTAATCAACAACTTGTGATCTTAATTCTTATCTAGATATCCTTAGTATGATCATCAAGTACCAACACACTTAAGCCAATGTCACTAGAAAAATGATTGATATTAGAAATGACTTAGTGATTAATTAAGGCTAAATGAGGAACAATGCTCTCAAGGTTAACTAGTAATGACTTGTAATCCTAAAACACACTTAGATACATTTAGAATGGTTACCAAGTCCCAACTAGAGATTGCTCTTCCCTTGTGCATGTGTTGGACATTAATA
This sequence comes from Rutidosis leptorrhynchoides, assembly GCF_046630445.1. NCBI lineage: Eukaryota > Viridiplantae > Streptophyta > Magnoliopsida > Asterales > Asteraceae > Rutidosis > Rutidosis leptorrhynchoides. The sequence continues at coordinate 422,434,781 of NC_092333.1, forward strand.
TGTGCTTACACATTAATCAAGCAATATGTTATATTGCAAATTAAACTTATTAAGTGCTTGAATTATAAGTTGTGTAAGTATCTATATGATTGTTCCTAGAATAACTATCTCTTGCTATGTGAGTATTACTTGCTACTAGTTAATATGCTTAATACTCATAAACTTGTCAACTTAATTAATATGTTTGCTATGTGCTCATTAGTTAGGATTCAAGTAACTAACCTACTCCAATAGATTAAGTGTAAAATGGTTCACAATGAAATTAGAGTCAATTGTCTATTTGGTCTAGTCTAAGTAACTAAGTGTGATTGATTATTCAAGAATAACTTAACCTTAATGTCTCTACATACTTCATGATTATCTTATAGAGACATCATTCAATTAATCTCTAATTAAACTCAAAGAGGACTTGACTTGTGATTAATTGAAACTAGGAAGTTAATGACATAGTGACTAGTCTTTAGAATTGAACCAAGGGCATTAAAGTGACTAACTAAGTCTTGACCAAACTGAGATTTCCCAAAATATCAATCAAGACACTTCTCCAAGAATGTTGGGTTTACCACTTTTGGAATGATTAGTCACTTTCATGCATTAAGACCAAATCACACACACTTAATGCACATAGTACTTGTATAGGATGTTTCATTTCTTTTGCAGGTGCTAGAAGGAGTAAAGGTGCCAAAATGTAGTGTTCAAATTTGAGTCAAACGACTATACAACGGATACCAAATTTGGACTGGAGCACGCACGGTCGCACCACGGTTGACCGTGATGGCAACTGTGTGTCAACGGCTACTTTTTGAATCTCACTATAAAAGGCAAACATTTAAGAACATTTCAAGTGGACCCTCTTGCATATTTTAAAGGCTTATTTCCAGTGATCACAAGTGTATCAATTACTACTCAAATGTGATCAAGCAAGAGAAGATTCTATGATCTTATAGATATAGAATTGGGTTGTTGTAAACTTACTAACCAAAATCATTTATCTTGTGAGTTTACTTAATGTAATGTATGTCCTAGTATTGTGTTAGGATCATCATTGCAAAGTATATAAGTCTTGTAACTTCAATTAGTAGAAGCATAGGCTAGCTTAGTGATCTACTTCCTTAAAGGGACTTAGGAAGTTGATTAATCGTATTTGGAGATTAATACTTGTCTAAGGTGAAGACAAGTTGATCTAGGTTGGAGTTGATCTTTCAAAGGGATAGAAAGATTAGGTTTGTTGTCTACCAAAGAAATTGAAGACTTCTAAATCGGATCTCCACCGAGTTTGGAGAAAAGTGCTTAGTGAAGCAACAAATCCCGATTAGTGTAATTGGGGAGTGAATTAAGGTGGATTAGTTAACATCCACCCGAACTACTATAAATCCTTGTGTCTATGTTCTTTACATTACTTCATTTATTATTTTAAACATATACACTACACACATCAAGTTTGAGTTGAGTAGGTTGATCAAAGTTGAATCGAATTTGGTAATCAATCAAAAAAGTATTAAAAACGTATTAAGTAACTATTCACCCCCCCTAGTTGCTTACAATTGGTATCATAGCGGTTGCTCAAATCATTGCGCTATAAACGATCACGAAAGCGTCAAAATTCATTTTGTGCAAGAACTTGAGTCAACGATTCTCGGATCAACTCAAACTATAGGATACTTGGAAGAATTGGTGAAAGAAGCACCAATCTTTGATAAGATGAATATTGATGTGTGGAAATTAAGATTTGAGTCTTATCTCAAATCCAAGGATTACTACTTGTGGAGAATAATCAAAGTAGGAAACTTTGTACCACAAGCTAGTTCAAGGCTAGTGAAGTCAGCATTTCAAAACAATGATGTTTTGAAACAATTTGATGCAATTTCACTACTTTATGAAATTCTTCCTAGTGAAGAAAGGTTAAAGATAATTTCATGTGAAAGTGCTAAAGAATGTTGGGATTCACTATGTTCTCAAGAAGATTTAAACTCTAGGAGTTTAAAGGGTAAAGGAATTGGAAAGGATTTGGAAAAGGTTGGTGATTCTCAAGCAAAAGGGTTGAATGTAAATGAAGACTTTTGCCTCATGAGTTCTTTAAATGATTTGGATCAAGATGGTCAAAGTGAAGAAGAGGTTGAATCTCCATTCAAAGAAGATGATGTCTCAAGCATGGATTGCAATGAGGTACATGTATTCTATCCTTCTAATTTTGAAGAATTGTTAGATGATTACAAGACTATTAAATTTATGTATGATAGTAGTCGTGACAAAGTAAAACGTTTGGAGAAAAAATTACACAAAGTTGGACAACTTAACAAAGTTTTAATTGATGAAAATAACACCTTGAAAAGAAAACTTGAAAGAATAACTATTTGTGATTCATCAAGAGATAAACATGAAATGAATATATGTCACGACTCTAGCAAACACAAATCTTGTAATCAAAGTCCATTGTCTATTATTAGGAAAATTGAGAATATGGGAAAAATGGACCAAGCTAGCAATTCCATGGTAGGGATAAGTCAAGGATTTGGTAATCTTAAAATCAATCAAAATCAATGACCAAAATGCTAATGAGAATAACCTTCTCAAAATAACTTTGTATTAATGAAAGGTTTTTCTTACAAATGCAAAATTGTTTTTGAAAAGTGATCTTAAAAGATTAGTGTAGGAAGCTTACTTGCCTTAGGATTGTGTGTTTATGTGAAAATAGGTATTGCATGCTAAATACTAGATTGATGTGTTTTGTGTATACTATGTGAATGATTAAATATGAATATATATATATATATATATATATATATATATATATGAATATATATATATATATATATATATATATATATATATATATATATATATATATATATATATACAGTATATTACGAGTCATTGATGATTAAACATCTGGAGGATGTAATCATTCAATGTTAGGAAAAGAAAACTTGTCCTCAAGTATTCTATAGAACCTGAGAATCATCAAAACGCGCTCGAAGAAAGATGAAGTGAAGAAATAAGTGATCAGAAGGATCCACAGCAGCACCACGGCTGACCGTATACACGACCGCAGACTCCTGTCCTCTACGTGTAAAAATATCTTCACGGCTAACACCACGGTCGACCGTGCTTCGACCGTGCTTGGCCTAATTCTGTTTTAAATCAAATTTAACCCTCACTTTTATTTCTTTTCAACCCACTTCAAAACACACACACCTACACACGGCCAAGGAAATCGGTCGCATGGAGAAGAACGCTCATTCTATAGAGACCCGTCCTAATCCATCCAGATGAAGTCCATATCGATTATAAACGATTCACAACAGTTGATTACATCGCGAGGTACTTGACCTCTATATGATACGTTTTACAAACATTGCATTCGTTTTTAAAAAGATAATCTTTCATTACATCGAAAGTTGACGGCATGCATACCATTTTATAATATATCTAACTATAATTGACTTAATAATAATCTTGATGAAATCAATGACTCGAATGCAATGTCTTTTGAAATATGTCATGAATGACTCCAAGTAATATCTTTAAAATGAGTAATTGCACAGCGGAAGATTTCTTTCATACCTGAGAATAAACATGCTTTAAAGTGTCAACCAAAAGGTTGGTGAGTTCATTAGTTTATCATAAACATTCATTATCATCATTTTAATAGACCACAAGAATTTCATTTCCAGTTCTCATAAATAAACGTCCCATGCATAGAGACAAAAATATCATTCATATGGATTGAACACCTGGTAACCGACATTAACAAGATGCATATAAGAATATCCCCTATCATTTAGGGAAATCCTTCGGACATGATAAAAATGAATTCGAAGTACTAAAGCATCCGGTACTTTGGATGGGGTTCGTTAGGCCCAATATATCTATCTTTAGGATTCGCGTCAATTAGTAGATCGGTTTACTAATTCTTAGGTTACCAAGCAAAAAGGGGCATATTCGGCTTCGATCATTCAACCATATAATGTAGTTTCGATTACTTGTGTCTGTTTCGTAAAACATTTATAAAAATTGCGCATGTATTCTCAGCCCAAAAATATAAAGGGTAAAAAGGCAAATGAAACTCACAATACTGTATTTTGTAGTAAAAATACATATGACGAATCTGAACAATGCAGGGTTGGCCTCGGATTCACGAACCTATAACATTTGTATATATATATTAACATACATAATAATAATTAAACAAGTTTATGTATTAATATTAGTAATACTAGTATAGTTATGTAATAAATATATTTTATATAATTAATATCTGTTGTAGTAATAATGTTAATGATAGTAATTATAATAATGGTTTTAACAAGTAGGATAGTTTTAATAACAATGATAATCTTAAATAAAAGAAAATGATAATTTTAATAATAATAATTAATAATAATAATAAAAATGATATAAATAATAATAATACTAATAATAATAGTGTTAAAAATAATAATAATGATAAGAAGAATGATAATACTTATAATAATAATAAAAATGATAATTTTAATAAAAAATACTTTTGTTAATAATATATATATATATATATATATATATATATATATATATATATATATATATATATATATATATATATATATATATATATATATATATATATATATATATATATATATATATATATATATATATATTATTTTAATGATAATGCTAATAATAATACTAACTTTAATATTAATGATAATTATAATAATAATAGTTCTAATACTCATTTTGATGATAATAAGAATAATAAGTATAATAATAATATTAATAATAATGTCAGTTATGATATTACTAATAGTTTTTAATAATAATACCGATGATAATAATAATGTAAGCTTTTATAACCATAATAATACTTTTGTTATTATCATTAGAAATAACAATAACTAACTATTAATAAATAATGATAATAACACTAGCAATAATAACAATAATAATAATAATGATAATAATAACAATACAAATAATAAAAATATTAGAAAAGCTACCTTGATGTAAGACAAAAAAAAAATAAACACCCCAACCCGGGTTCGAACCCGCAACCTCTCGCTTATATGCGACATGCTAAACCACAGCGCCCTTTCTATTTTTCTGTGTTTATTACTAACTCATTTTTATTTAAACCGAATTGTTTTGTTTCCTTCTTCCTCCTTTACCTTCCGATCGGCAGAACCAACCATGCCCCATTCATCACAGCTTCAAATTGTTTTAGGATTTATGAACAAAACAAATTTGTTATTGAGGTGGTTTTATTTAATAGAGAAAAGGGGAAAAACAAAAATATATATATATATATATATATATATATATAAAATACCGTCGCTGAATACTATGAACAACTTAATAATCGATTTTGATTTTAAGGTCGTAATGGAAGAAGATTTCTACACGAAAGAGGTTGTAAATCATCTTTAGAAACTTTAGGAACCATCAATTGAGTTCGAAACACTCAAACAATGACGAATTTCACAAGGATTAAACTGTTTGACTTTTGAAAACAAAACTTTGACCTCCAAATTCTTGATCGTTACTTCGAATTAGTTTTTGTAACTTTGAAGAAAGTTTTAAGTAATGAATTAGGACGTTCCTGCATTTTTAGATTTTGAATTTAAGTTCAAAATCAAACTTTGGCTAAAAAGGTGAAGTCACAGGGGACGTGAAGAAGAAAAGAAACAAAAATACCTATCTGTTTCGATCGAGTACTGAAAACACGTTATAGCAATAATGTAGTTCGACAATTCCAATTAGAAGAAAACAAACTTTATAAAGCAGATAACAAAAGTCACAGATTCGTACATATGAATTTTTATATAATTTATATATAATTAATATTAATAATTAATAATTATATTAATTATATTAATTATCATATTACTACTAGTAAAAATAAAAAAAATCATAATGATATAAAAACGATAGTAATTATAGTTATTAATGATTATACTAATAGATTGTATTAATTTCCAATAACCATAATAAAAATGATAATATTACTAATATTAATAATAACAATATTATTAACAATATTAATAAGAGTAATAATAATGATATCACTAATAAGTTTAATAATATCACTATAACATAACCATTGTATAGACTTTGTATTTATGTATTTTACTTAATAATAATAACACTAATATTTATAATAAATATCTATTCTAATAATAGTAATGTGAGTAATAATATTTTTAGTAAAGATAACAAATTAAATACATTAAAGTTCATATCTATATGTTATCTATAATAATATAACCAATACTGATTTTAATGAAAGTAATGATAATATTACTATAACAACTACATTTTAACTTGTAATTGAATTTAATTAGTAATACTATATAATAACATATATTAATTATACATTTTATATATATTGTGTTATATATAATATTACTTATTAATGATAAAAATAAATCGTATTATTTTCTAATAATAATAATAATAATAACATTAATATGTCATTTTACATGTAATAAACTTTATTTCCATATATATAATTTTCTTAATAAATTTTTATAGTAATAATAACATTACTAATATAATATTTATGTTTCAACTTGTAATACATTTAATATAATATAATTTATAAATTTTATCATTTTTACTAATTACAAAATATATAGAATCTTTAATATTTATTAATTACAATATATATAACATTTCTTATGTATGGAAATATTATATATATATATATATATATATATATATATATATATATATATATATATATATATATATATATATACACATAATTGTTCGTGAATTGTCGGGAATAGTCAAAGGTCAAATGGTTTCATATAAACTGTTCCAAAAATTTAGAGATTCAACTTTACAGACTTTGTTTATCGTGTCGGAAATATATAAAGATAAAGTTTAAATTTGGTCGGAAATTCCCGGGTCATCACAGTACCTACCCGTTAAAGAAATTTCGTCCCAAAATTTGAGTGAGGTCGTCATGGCTAACAATAAAAATGTTTTATGATGAATATGAATTGATAAGATAGAATTTTATCATCATTGAATAGTACAAATAAAACAATTTGATTACTTGAAGCGTACGAGTGAAGCTGTCACAAAAGAATGAAAAGAGTAAATGCAAGTTCGTCTTAACCGGTGACGTAGTTACGGTTGATTTTCGAAATTTAAGGGATTTAAAGAAAATCTTCGAAATCTAAAAGATTTGATTCTTCGGCGAATAAGGAAATTAAGATCTCTATAATTTAATACGGTGATCTGCCTCGATTACTATGTCTGCTATTTTCAATATAAATTAAACTCTTTCGTTCCATTATCCTCATCATTCCTATACTTTCCTTCTTAGTTCATACATCCAAAAGATTGTAAAAATGTTTAATCCAGTTCTAATCCCTAATATTTTCTAATTATCTTTTCTGTCATCCTTCTTTTCAATCTTCCATCAGAAAAATCTGTTTACTTATACTATTACCTTGGGATGATACTATTGTTAATTATACCATTTCTTTATATTGCTATTCGTATTAATATCCGTAGTTTGTAACCTTCGTGTTGTTATTGGGCTTTATATTTTCTCTTATATTTTGGAGCTCTTTGCCTTTTTATTATCCTCCTGACTTCTAGTAAAGCGAGTAACGGTCCAGAATTCGTAAGTATGGAGTTTTGAATGAACTTAATGTTCTAAACGAGAAAGAATGTAATAGCACGATTTGATTTGTCAAATTACCAGAATCACTGAGAATAGAACTATCAAGAATATACTTTCTCGATATGTTCAGAAGTTAAGTAGAATGAAAGAGTTATGTAACATGGCACGTGATGACGTTATGGTCTGTGAATCATCATGTCCCATTAGAAACTCAGCATGACTTACTGTAATATAATCACGTTGATCAAGTGTCATTATATTATACTATTTCATGCATCAATTTCTTTACATTTCTCTAGAATTCATTCATAAATTAAACTTAGATTTTACAGAAGTTTTCAATATAATGAAACACAAGAAGTACGAAGAGGTATATAATTTCGGACGAGAATATTTATGAAAATATCCTCAGAAATATCGAAGATATTTATAATGATATTTTGGTATTTTCTAGTTCTAAGGTTGATGAAGAAAATTTTTTGGCAAGATTTTAACATGACTTCGGAGCAAGATATTCTCTAAAGATTTCAACGGATCCAGAATTACTTGGATACTTTGAATATAGGGTATGGTCCTTGTATTTGTCCTTGGTTTCCTTCGTGGTTAGCTCAATCCGTTTTCCAGTTCCAACTTTTCTGAACTTTACCAACATACTATTCTTTATCATCAAACTTCCGATAATTAAGGTCGTTTACGGTTGTCTACGGTTTCTGATGCTTCATTCAGCTTTTTCAACATTCAGAGTATTGATTTGTAGACTGAGTGCTTTTCAGAATTTCAGAATGAAAGATCATAATTCTAAGAGATGAATGTTATACATATAACTGTTGATGTAGATATGCTGTGAGTTTTCAAAGTGCTGATTGCTGATTCCCGGTAATTGGTATGTCAGTTCTCGTTACAATATGCGGATGAGTATATGATAGGGTTTTAATGAATAAATATAATGATTTATCAGAGAGATTTAAGTCAAGAAGTAACGAGGTTGCTGGTACCTCTGCTAGTAATATGGTGGAATATAAATGGTTCCCCGGTAACAATAAAAGAGCACGCATATATATATCAAGGTTATAATAGGGTTGTTTCGAACGAAAAGTCGAAGTTGACTTGCTGGAGCTGTGACAAAACTGGCTATCTCGAACAGGAGTTGCGAAGTTATTTTCGGTAATAATAACGCTAAAGGAATTAGCACAGCTACGCGTTAAACGTTTACTCAGGTTCCGAGTGCTTTCAGGTGCATAACTATATTCATAAATCTTTTCTTCCGTAGATGAAGTGCGGTTGGTTCATTCTCTCGACTGAGGTGTTTTCAAGAATCATGAAAGGTTTGAACGCAGATTGTAATCGTCAGGATACAAATGAGGTTTAGGATGAAATCAAGTGGCAAACTTGAAGAATTGTTTAGTTTCATATGTTATAATCAATATTTTAATTCATTTTAATTGTCCAATGTTGGTAGTCCTCAGTTGATAGTCCACAGTTAGCAATATATAATATTCGAATTAATTAATACGTGTCGTGACCCGTGTACATGTCTCAGACTCGATCACAACTCAAAGTATATATATTATTGTAGAATCAACCTCAACCCTGTATAGCTAACTCCAACATTACTGCATATAGAGTGTCTATGGTTCTTCCAAATAATATATATAGATGCGTCGATATGATATGTCAAAACCTTGTATACGTGTCCCGATATTTAAATGCGTAAATAACAGTATTTAAATAACGATAAATAAAGTGCGTAAAATAAATAACAGAAATTAAATGACGATAAAAAAATTGCGAGAATTAAAATTGCGATAATTAAATTGCGATAAATAAAATGTAATACGGAATTAACAGTTAGCTAGGAATAGTTAGCTAGGATTTCGTTAGGGTTGTTTCTTAACAAATTTTCTCATAATTAATTTGTTTGTTTCTAACAAATTTTATTTTGTCAAATATTTTCTTCATTATGCCACTCGTTGGATTCTGATAGGTCAAAATCCAAATATGAAATTGAAGGAAAATGGTTATTCTGCGGTAAACGGATACGTATATCTGTGGATGTAAGTAGGATAGTAAATGATCATTGAATCAGATTCGAAGAATGTACAGTGTAACTTATTAATGTGGAATCTAATTATTCCTCGGGTATTACCTACCCGTTAAAATATTTTCACCATTAACAGTTTATACAATAAAACTTTTAATTACAATCTTTATGAAAACATATATACATATATATTTTCTTCAGACGTAATCATGGATTTAATGAGTCAATGTGATATTAAACTTATCAGATTTACGGCTAGAACTAGAGTACACAATCTCTAAAACATTAGAGATTACATAATCGCCATGAAGGACGAAGATAGTTCATATAGAACGATTCGTAGAACGATGATTATGCTTGAGGTATAGATTACGAGGTTGAGACGTGTGATGATGTTGTTGTTGTTGGTACTGGTTATGCTGCTGGTGCTGCTGATGGTGGTACTGTTGCTGTCGGTGCTACAAGTGTTGTTGGTGCTGAGGTTGGTGATGATGTTGGTGTAGTAAGTATAGCTTGTAGATCACGCACCATTCTTGTCAGGGTTTCTATCCTACTCTCTATCATTTCTATCCATCCACTCATCTGATTCGATAGATCTTGATTATCAATTTGAAGTTCCCTAACTTCTTCTACTATTCCCCTTCAATTGGTATTCGGAAGTAGAGGTTGAATATTTTTTGAGATTGCAGTAATGCGACCTTCGAGGTGGAAAACTTTAGCAAAAAGGGTGAATACAGTGTTGCGCATAGGTTCACCGGTTAGTACATCGTTTTCTCCGATGTTAGGAGGTAAGTTTGGTTCGCGGTAGGGCTCGCCTTCTTCATTTCTCCATCGAGTGAGTAAGTCTCGGACCCACCCCCATCTCCTGCAGAAAGAAAAATAGCTAAACGGTGGAGACACTTCGAGTTCATTGACTTCAGAGTCTACTTCAATACGCATCTCGAAATTACTTCCGGAACTAATGGAATCCAAGCTAGGTGTAGGATCCATCTCTTATGATCAGTTAAAGGATTTTCGATATGAAATGATTTTCGATTATCGGATAATATTCTAATTATATAGAATATCTAATATAGTACAAAAGATCTCGTAGATTATGGAGGAAATTAAGGAAACGTGTCAGACAAAGTCTACAGTAACAGATACGCTAAAATATGGATTTGTCTATACACTATTCATGCAATTAATGCAGTAAGATGTGTCTAGACTAGGAATGATAAGCACATAATTTCCTAAGGATGATAAGTATGTAATTTTCGACACGAAATGATAAGAAAAACTTTTGACATGCAGACACGGTCGAAGTTCGGACTCATTAATGCATCTAAGCAACTATCAATTAGACACACTAATTCAAGACCTGGTTTGCTAAGATCACCTCTCTGATACCAACTATAGAATAGTTGGGGACAACCACCGTCCCACCCAGTGCCTTCCCAGCTAACTGCCTGGTGACCATTGAGTGTACCTCAGATACTGATTTTAGGGCCTGCCTATCGGCTACTGCCAACCCTCGTAAGGGATCGCAAGGAGTAAGAGCCAATGCTTCGTCACAGGTAACACTGTGAGAACCTCCTTTACGACTAACCCGCCACACATGTACGGTGTTATACCAGCTCTGATACCAACTGTAGAGACCCGTCCTAATCCATCCAGACGAAGTCCATATCGATTATAAATGATTCACAACAGTTGATTACATCGCGAGGTACTTGACCTCTATATGATACATTTTACAAACATTGCATTCGTTTTTGAAAAGACAATCTTTCATTACATCGAAAGTTGACGGCATGCATACCATTTTATAATATATCTAACTATAATTGACTTAATAGTAATCTTGATGAACTTAACGACTCGAATGCAACGTCTTTTGAAATATGTCATGAATGACTCCAAGTAATATCTTTAAAATGAGCAATTGCACAGCGGAAGATTTCTTTCATACCTGCGAATAAACATGCTTTAAAGTTTCAACCAAAAGGTTGGTGAGTTCATTAGTTTATCATAAACATTCATTATCATCATTTTAATAGACCACAAGAATTTCATTTCCAGTTCTCATAAATAAACGTCCCATGCATAGAGACAAAAATATCTTTCATATGGATTGAACACCTGGTAACCGACATTAACAAGATGCATATAAGAATATCCCCTATCATTCAGGGAAATCCTTCGGACATGATAAAAACGAATTCAAAGAACTAAAGCATCCGGTACTTTGGATGGGGTTCGTTAGGCCCAATAGATCTATCTTTAAGATTCGCTTCAATTAGTAGATTGGTTTACTAATTCTTAGGTTACCAAGCAAAAAGGAGCATATTCGGCTTCGATCATTCAACCATATAATGTAGTTTCGATTACTTGTATTTATTTCGTAAAACATTTATAAAAATTGCGCATGCATTCTCAGCCCAAAAATATAAAGGGTAAAAAGGCAAATGAAACTCACAATACTGTATTTTGTAGTAAAAATACATATGACGACTCTGAACAATGTAGGGTTGGCCTCGGATTCACGAACCTATAACATTTGTATATATATTAACACACATAATAATATTTAAACAAGTTTATGTATTAATATTAGTAATATTAGTATAGTTATGTAATAAATATATTTTATATAATTAATATTTGTTGTAGTAATAATGTTAATGATAGTAATAATAATAATGGTTTTAATAAGTTGGATAGTTTTAATAACAATGATAATCTTAAATAAAAGAAAATGATAATTTTAATAATAATAATAATAATAAAAATGACATAAATAATAATAATACTAATAATAATAGTGTTAAAAATAATAATAATGATAAAAAGAATGATAATACTTATAATAATAATAAAAATGATAATTTTAATAAAAAAATACTTTTGTTCATAATAATAAAAAAATATATATATATATAATTTTAATGATAATGCTAATAATAATACTAACTTTAATATTAATGATAATTATATTAATAATAATAATAGTTCTAATACTCATTTTGATGATAATAAGAATAATAAGTATAATAATAATATTAATAATAATATCGGTTATGATATTACTAATAGTTTTTAATAATAATATCGATGATAATAATAATGTAAGCTTTTATAACCATAATAATACTTTTGTTATTATCATTAGAAATAACAATAACTAACCTCATAATATCAATAAATAATGATAATAACACCAGCAATAATAACAATAATAATAATAATGATAATAATAACAATACAAATAATAAAAATATTAGAAAAGCTACCTTGATGTAAGCCTAAAAAAAATAAACACCCCAACCCGGGTTCGAACCCACAACCTCTCGCTTATATGCAACACGCTAAACCACAGCGCCCTTTCTATTTTTCTGTGTTTATTACTAACTCATTTTTATTTAAACCGAATTGTTTTGTTTCCTTCTTCCTCCTTTACCTTCCGATCGACAGAACCAACCATGCCCCATTCATCACAGCTTAGAATTGTTTTAGGATTTATGAACAAAACTAATTCATTATTGAGGTGGTTTTATTTAATAGAGAAAAGGGGAAAAACAAAAAATATATATATAAAAAAAAATACCGTCACTGAATACTATGAACAACTTAATAATCGATTTTGATTTTAATGTCGTAATGGAAGAAGATTTCTACACGAAAGAGGTTGTAAATCGTCTTTAGAAACTTTAGGAACCATCAATTGAGTTCGAAACACTCAAACAATGACAAATTTCACAAGGATTAAACTGTTTGACTTTTGAAAACAAAACTTTGACCTCCAAATTCTTGATCGTTACTTCGATTTAGTTTTTGTAACTTTGAAGAAAGTTTTAAGCAATGAATTAGGACGTTCCTGCATTTTTAGATTTTGAATTTAGTTCAAAATCAAACTTTGACTAAAAAGGTAAAGTCAAAGGGGACGTGAAGAAGAAAAGAAAAAAAATACCTATCTATTTCGATCGAGTACTGAAAACACGTTATAGCAATAATGTAGTTCGACAATTCCAATTAGAAGAAAACAAACTTTATAAAGCAGATAGCAAAAGTCACAAATTCGTACATATGAATTTTTATATAAGTTATATATAATTAATATTAATAATTAATAATTATATTAATTATATTAATTATCATATTGCTACTAGTAAAAATAAAATAAATCATAATGATATAAAAACGATAGTAATTATAGTTATTAATGACGATACTAATAGATGGTATTAATTTCTAATAACCATAATAAAAATGATAATATTACTAATATTAATAATAACAATATTATTAACAATATTAATAAGAGTAATAATAATGACATCAATAATAAGTTTAATAATATCACTATAACATAACCATTGTATAGATTTTGTATTTATATATTTTACTTAATAATAATAACACTGATACTTATAATAAATATCTATTCTAATAATAGTAATGAGAGTAATAATATTTTTAGTAAAGATAACAAATTAAATGCATTAAAGTTCATATCTATATGTTATCTATAATAATATAACTAATACTGATTTTAATGAAAGTAATGATAATATTACTATAACAACTACATTTTAACTTGTAATTAAATTTAATTAGTAATACTATAATAACATATATTAATTATACATTTTATATATATTGTGTTATATATAATATTACTTATTAATGATAAAAATAAATTGTATTATTTTCTAATAACAATAATAATAATAATAATAATAACATTAATATATCATTTTACATGTAATAAACTTTATTTCCATATATATAATTTTCTTAATAAATTTTTATAGTAATAATAACATTACTAATATAATATTTATGTTTCAACTTGTAATACATTTAATATAATATAATTTATAAATTTTATGGTTTTTACTAATTACAAAATATATAGAATCTTTAATATTTATTAATTACAATATATATAACATTTCTTATGTATGGAATATATATATATATATATATATATATATATATATATATATATATTTACATATATATTTACACATAATTGTTCGTGAATCGTCGGGAATAGTCAAAGGTCAAATGGTTTCATATCAACTGTTCTAAAAATTTAGAGATTCAACTTTACAGACTTTGCTTATCGTGTCGGAAATATATAAAGATTAAGTTTAAATTTGGTCGGAAATTCCCGGGTCATTACACATTCCATCAATTTCAATTCCTACTTTCGGTATGATTAATCCTTGCTTTTCTAGCATTCAATTGTGTTTGTATGATGAATTAGGGTTATGAAGAAACCCTAACTAGAATGAATCAAAACTTAAATTGATGCAAACAATTGAAATTGTTCCTGAAGAACAATTTAGAAACGATTGTAGTAATGATTATAGTATATCTATGCATTGATTTAACTTTGGACAATTTTAGGGTTCATTATACATCTAGGTTAGATTTTCATAGAAGCATTATTCATATGATATGAATGACATTGTTGCTAATTGAGTGTAATAATGTTGAATGTCAAAACATGTGTTGATGATGAATTCAAAAGTCTAGAACACATATGAACTTTGTGAAAATCTTAATCTAGTTGCAAACTCATTGACACTAATAAAGAGTGAAAATGTGAAGAACATTAACATCAAAACGTCTAAGTATTGATGATATTTAAAGTTTGCAAAACTTTTTGCCTACAATTGAATTATGCACTTTGAGTTAATTAAAAGTGTCAATGCACAGAAAATGGCAAATCGAGGAGAAAGCTCATCCAACTTTCACCCACACCAATCAACACTTAATAGAGAAATAGTGAAAAATCGAACAATAGCAGAAGGAAAGAGAATTGAAGCAGAAGATTTTCCTGAAATGGTGGCAGCTTTCTCAGATTTAAACTGGGATGTATTTCTTGATCTAAATGGACCAATTTATCAATCACTCATTCGAGACTTTTACTCTAGCTTCGTCTATACCAACAATTCAGTTACCTTTAGGCTAAAAGGTTCAAGAACTACAGTAACACTTCAAGATTTTGGAAAACTTCTAGAAGTTCCAGCAAGTGGAGAAAGGTTCTTCCACACAGGACACAGTCTGACCTATCTTCCTGAATTCATCAATAAAGATGATGTTATTCGAACACTGCGTGAAGACAATGCTCCGAGAGAAGAAATTCTCAATCAAGGAGTGTTGAGCAAACACCTGCGGAAGAAGTTCCGAATATGGAACACAATGATCGACTACAATGTGTACTGTAGAATGGAAAATCGCTCACATATCCATGTTGTTCAGATGGCTCTTCTTTGGTGCCTAAAAATGCAAATCCCAGTAAACATGGCATACTTTATGGCCATACAAATGAGCAATGTGCCAAAGGACTCAATAAGAGCTCTTCCTTATGGAATGCATCTTATGAAGTTACTTGACAAATTAAGGGCAATAGATGACATTCGCATAAATCCAACCTATCAAATATTTAATCGTCATACATTAACATTGATGGGGTGGGATGATGAAGATGACTCTGATGAGATTTAAAGGGTTTATAAAGCCATGACCAACTCTCAATTCAACTTGGAAGATATATTCGACAGTGAAGAAGAACAGTTTCCGGATGAAGCTAATGATCCTTTTTATGGCTTGGACCGTGATTAAAAAGTTGAACGAATCTACCTAAATCAAGCTAAAATAAAGAAGTATCAATCCAAGATCAGCCTGCTACTAAAGAAAGAGAAAAAGACTTTTTCATGTCAGAGTAGTAGCAATGTGAGAAGTGGAAGGTGAAGGAAGTGAGAGAAGTTAAAATGTTTGGTTGAATAAACTTGTTTGTATTAATTGAATGTGTGACTATTTGAATATTTCTTGATTAGAATCTGTTTGATTTAAGTCAGTTAACTTATATTTCTAACAGTTCTCAGACGGTCAACTACACGGTCGACCGTAGCATCGACTTTGTATCGGTCTGACACTTCTTTCTCTCTCTTTGAAAAATAAATGCACATTGAACCTCTCAAATCTAGTTGGATCTGTTCTCAAAGTATCATTCATAAACTAGCATACTTGAATATGATCAAAATTCTCAAAAGATTCAATTACTCCAAAAGGGAATGAAAGATTAAATGAAGGTTCATCTTTTTCCCTTTAAATTGAGAAGATTATGATGCAAAACTCACTACACCATCTCACTCGAAATGAGTCAAGCAAATAACTCTCCCAATAATCCTTTTTTGATTGACTTATCTTCTTCAATTTCTGACTCCTTTGACAATCTCTTTCCTAACTCTCAAGAAGAACGAGATGTGGTTAATCGCAACTGACAAATGGTTAGCACTAGACCAATTGTCGAAGGTTGTATGGTCACTATTGAGTACTTTTCAAAAGAGCTTCTCGAAAACTTTGCTTACATAAAATGGGATTCATTCCTGACTTTGAAAGGTCCCATTCACTCCACTCTTGTTCGTGAATTCTACGCTAACTAAGAATTCACTCCCCCAAATAACATCAAATTCCGGTTGCTTGATAAAGGGTTTTCCATGTCTCTCAAAGACTTTGGAAAATTTATGCATGTTCCCAATGAAGGCGTGGAATGTTTCTCCTATAGTCCATATCTCCTCTGTCTTCCCGAATTTGTCACAAAAGGTGACATCATCAACACCTTTTGTCAAAGGCCCATCAATCACATTGAAATCTAAAGTGATGGTCTTAAGGTAAATCATCTTGCACCTAAGTTTGACCTTTAGCTCAAAGTCATAAGTCAAAATATCTACTGCAAGGGGGAAACACTATCTACAAATGTTCATGCCTGTGAAGCCTCACTACTCTGGTGTCTCCAACACCGAATTCAAGTCAACATGGCACTATTCATGGAAAAAAGGATGAATAGATTGGTGTACAATGAATCTCTCTGCCTTCCCTATGGAGCACACTTAACGAAGCTCTTCACACAACTGTGCGTTCATGACGTACATCCTGTTGGTCTAACCTCCCTCCCAATCAAGTATGATTCGGTTCTACCTTTTAACGAAGAAACTGAAGGTGAGAACACACCTGCCTGGAGTGGTACGAGATCTGATGATAGTCTGGAAGAAGACTAGTTCATTGCACTATTATCCTCCACTCAAATGTCCATCCTTCATCGTCAGAATCGTCGAACTCACAAGATCCTGTGACACTTTCTGAACAATCTTGTTTATGGGAAATGCTCATCTCACCCAAGCACATCTCATCCCATGTAGAACAAACTTAAGATTGATCTACTGTACCTTCCATGCATATTTTCATATATGCATCACTATGTTTCGTGCTTACTTTGAATAAAATGTATGCTTGTTGTGCTTTAATATATATGTTTTTCCAATATGCACAATTTAAGGGGGAGTTTTGTTCTAAGGGTGAGCTTAGTTCTAGGGGGAGCTAACCTTTTTGCTTCGATAAAAGGGGGAGAAAGATGGATACAAGTGATTGTTAACACTTGCGTATTTATAGCAACATGTCCCTCATCACTTGTATGTTTGTCATCATCAAAAAGGGGGAGAATGTTGGTTGAATGTGGGTTAATGCACTAAACAATAAACTTAAGTATGATTAACCAAAGAATATGTTTTGATGATGACACACGCAATTGCATAAGTGATGACTGACATCTTAACATAAAACACGCAAGGTCACTAATCCATACTTTATCTTGCAAATGACCAAGTCATGCATAAGTTAAAGAAAGAAATCAAAAGTTTAGCTAAACACACGGTCGAGGTACGGTCTATCGCATAGTCAACTGTGAAACCCCAAACTGAATTGCAACGCAGTTTTGTGAAAACAAGTTGCACGGTCGCCACCACGGTCAACCGCAGTGCGACCGCAGTTTTCTCTGTTACCATTTTCGACCAAATAAAGTTTGACTAGTTCCCGATATCTATAATTCATGAAACCTTTCTCAACATGCTTAGAATAGATGCCTTCTTCATACTCAACCGAGTTTTGGTCATAAAAAAACTAATTGTGATTAATTACGTCTAATGACATCTTAATGACAAATTAACCAAGACTAGGCATAACACATAAGTGTTAATCAACAACTTGTGATCTTAATTCTTATCTAGATATCCTTAGTATGATCATCAAGTACCAAAACACTTAAGCCAATGTCACTAGAAAAATGATTGCTATTAGAAATGACTTAGTGATTAATTAAGGCTAAATGAGGAACAATGTTTTCAAGGTTAACTAGTAATGACTTGCAATCTAAAACACACTTAGCTATATTTAAGATGGTCACCAAGGCCCAACTAGAGATTTCTCTTCCCTTGTGCATGTGTTGGACATTAATGTGTGCTTACACATTAATCAAGCAATATGTTATATTGCAAATTAAACTTATTAAGTGCTTAAATTATAAGTTGTGCAAGTATCTATATGATGGATCCTAGAATAACTATCTCTTGCTATGTGAGTATTACTTGCTACTTGTCTATATGCTTAATACTCATAAACTTGTCAACTTGATTAATATGTTTGCTATGTGCTCATTAGTTAGGATTCAAGTAACTAACCTACTCCAATAGATTAAGTGTAAAATGGTTCACAATGAAATTAGAGTCAATTATCTATTTGGTCTAGTCTAAGTAACTAAGTCTGATTGCTTATTCAAGAATAACTTAACCTTAATGTCTCTACATACTTCATGATTATCTTATAGAGACATCATTCAATTAATCTCTAATTAAACTCAAAGAGGACATGACTTGTGATTAATTGAAACTAGGAAGTTAATGACATAGGGACTAGTCTTTAGAATTGAACCAAGGGCATTAAAGTGACTAACTAAGTCTTGACCAAACTGAGATTTCCCAAAATATCAATCAAGACACTTCTCCAAGAATGTTGGGTTTACCACTTTTGGAATGATTAGTCACTTTCATGCATTAAGACCAAATCTCACACACTTAATGCATATAGTACTTGTATAGGATGTTTGGTTTCTTTTGTAGGTGCTAGAAGGAGTAAAGGTGCCAAAATGTAGTGTTCAAATTTGAGTCAAACGGCTATACAACGGATACCAAATTTGGACTGGAGCACGAACGGTCGCACCACGGTCGACCGTGATGGCAACCGTGTGTCAACGGCTACTTTTTGAATCTCACTATAAAAGAAAAACATTTAAGAGCATTTGAAGTGGACCCTCTTGCATATTTCAAAGGCTTATTTTCAGTGATCACAAGTTCATCAATTACTACTCAAATGTGATCAAGCAAGAGAAGATTCTATGATCTTATAGATATAGAATTGGGTTGTTGTAAACTTACTAATCAAAATCATTTATCTTGTGAGTTTACTTAATGTAATGTATGTCCTAGTATTGTGTTAGGATCATCATTGCAAAGTGTATAACTCTTGTAACTTCAATTAGTAGAAGCATAGGCTAGCTTAGTGATCTACTTCCTTAAAGGGACTTAGGAAGTTGATTAATCTTATTTGGAGATTAATACTTGTCCAAGGTGAAGACAAGTTGATCTAGGTTGGAGTTGATCTTTCAAAGGGATAGAAAGATTAGGTTTGTTGTCTACCAAAGAAGTTGAAGACTTGTAAATCGGATCTCCACCGAGTTTAGAGAAAAGTGCTTAGTGAAGCAACAAATCCCGATTAGTGTAATCGGGGAGTAGATTAAGGTGGATTAGTTAACATCCACCCGAACTACTATAAATCCTTGTGTCTATGTTCTTTACATTACTTCATTTATCATTTTCAACATATACACTACACACATCAAGTTTGAGTTGAGTAGGTTGATCAAAGTTGAATCGAATTTGGTGATCAATCGAAAAAGTGTTAAAAACTTATTAAGTAACTATTCACCCCCTCCCCCTCCAGTTACTTACAGAATATATTAATTAATTTATTAATCGGTAAAAATGAGAAAACCAATTAAGGATTCTAAACCTCATAAAGTTTTATTAAACATTTTTCTTTGAATATTTTATTGGGCACTTACACCAGAGTTCAAAATCTTCTTTAAAATTATAACATGTCTAAAAGAAAGAAACTTTACTTAAAGAAGAGTTGATAGTAATTTGGTTCCCGTCATAGGATAGAAGTTCTTTTTGAACTTGACTTTTTTTTTAGAATTTAAAGTTATATGCATAAATATCTGACCTATTGACCATCTCTTGATTTATTTAAAGATTTTTCATATAATTTACTTGAGGACAAGTAAAAGGTAAAGTGTGGGTAATTTGATAACTCCTAAATTATACAAGTTTTTCATAACATTTTAAGAAGTTATCTTGATATTTTGAAGTGAATTTGAGTACTTAAACACACAAAAACGGGTAAAAATAAGAAAAAGGTATTTTTAAAGTTTTTGTTTGAGAAATGTGTTAAACAGGATCAAAAACAGAGAAAATTTGTAGAACAAGCAAAGAAG
Source organism: Rutidosis leptorrhynchoides (assembly GCF_046630445.1). Lineage (NCBI taxonomy): Eukaryota > Viridiplantae > Streptophyta > Magnoliopsida > Asterales > Asteraceae > Rutidosis > Rutidosis leptorrhynchoides. The sequence continues at coordinate 422,455,817 of NC_092333.1, forward strand.
CTGCCGGCTAGCTACAAAGGAAGCCAACGACTTGGTTAGCATTTCAAAACCTTCTAGAGAAATCCAAAGAAAACACAGCAATTTGATGACTTGGGGATCAAGCACTCAAGCCACCAGCTTGGCATCAACGCCGCCGACTTTAGACCAGTTTCGTTTACTTAAAACACAAGAACAGCTAAATAAGGCAATAAAATCAGAAAGATCACGGATGATTGAAGCCACCAGTGTAACACCCTAGGCAAATCCCACGTCGCCCACATACATGAGTGATCATGGGATTATAAGGTAATACCCACGCTTAAATGACACAACGCGTTTTGGGATCATAGGCTGAGTAAAAGTGCGAGTACGTTATGGTTAAGTGTGCTCGGGCGAGAGCACTACCAGGATGGGTGACCTCCTGGGAAAGTGCTTATCGTGTGTGGTCGCCAAGAAAAAGCATTGCGCCTGCGGGCAAAGCGGACAATATTGTGGTCATGTTAAGCTGGGGTGTTACAGAATGGTATCAGAGCCACTCATGTGCCGTTGGGGGTGGTGGGGCAAACCTCATCGAGGACGATGAGTCCCTGAGGGGGGGTGAATGTAACACCCTAGGCAAATCCCACATCGCCCACATACATGAGTGATCATGGGATTATAAGGTAATACCCACGCTTAAATGAGACAACGCGTTTTGGGATCATAGGTTGAGTAAAAGTGCGAGTACATTATGGTTAAGCGTGCTCGGGCGAGAGCACTACCAGGATGGGTGACCTCCTAGGAAATTGCTTATCGTGTGTGGTCGCCAAGAAAAAGCCATGTGCCTGCGGGCAAAGCGGACAATATTGTGGTCATGTTAAGCTGGGGTGTTACAACCAGCTTGTCAATGAAGCCACCGGCTTAGGCATAACAGATACGCGTTTTCTTGGCTTGAAGATCACATTATACTTGGAGAAGGAGTAACCGACTAAGCGAAGCCGCCGACTTCGTACTGAAGCCGCCAGCTTGGCGACCAAATTTGCACACTATAAATAGATGATGTAATCTTCAGTTTTCAATGTACGATTTCGTTTACTTTTCTAGGGTTTTCACCTAAATATGAAAACTCTTAGTTTTTAGGGTTTTATTCAAAATTCAACATTGTAATCAAGCTTCATTCAAGTTATAATCAAGCTTTATTCAATTTTAATCTTCGTTTTACTTTAAGGTACATGTCTACTTTATTTTCTTCTCATTCTTTTATCTTATTTACTATTTTAGCATATGGTTCGTCTACCATTATGAACTAAACGTTCATAGCGGTTTCTTGGATAAAAACTAAACTTTTTTAGGAAACAGATGAAGCCGCCAGCTTCTTCAGTCCAAGCCGCCAGCTTGGCTGAGCCTAGCTGCCGGCTTCGTGCTTCGATTTATGCAGTTTTTGGTTTTTCCAGATCTGTATAATTAAGTTTCTGTGATGATTGTTTAAACTGTTTTGAATCTGCTACGCTTAGATAAACTTGTTTGCCATGCTTAATTATTAGATAACATGATTTTAGGGATAATTAATACTTAATTCGATGATCTATTATTCGATTCACTTTACTTGTTTAGATCTAGTTAATCAAACTTGGTAATTGGATTTCATGCAACTAGGTTAAACATCTTTGGTAGTGATGAACTTGTTGAATATGAAACACGCTTCTATAATAGAATTTAATATTGTTAGGCTTAATCAAAGATCCTTTGTTCGGATGTGTTTAGTTAATGATTGCATGAGAACTTGGTAAAGATTGGCTTTCAACTAGTAACTTGAGTTAATCTAATTAAGTTTAATAGTATATCTATCTGTTAATCACTTATCATAAGATTAAATTGATATGTGTCATGTGATTAAATTGAACACTACGAATTAAGATATTAGTTTTGAACATCACTTAGCTAATATATGCTTTAAGTCCATATATGCTTTAAGTCTTACTTTATGAATGATATGTGACACTTAGCTTAACCTTTTAGGGATAATAGTTGGTATATGATTATTATCTTGCTTTGTGTTAATATGAGTTATGAAACTTACCTAATACGTTTCCCGTACAAGATATTCGTTCATGTATCCACTTCTAATTTATATTGTTTATTACATCTAAATCTTTATTCTGATATCTTAATTTACTAAGAACATACCTTCTATTAACTCTTTCCTAAGAGATATTATTCCAAATCTAAACAACAACCGAAAACATAAAAATATAACTCTAGTTCTTAAATAAGAATTAGACTAAATAATAAACTAACTAAAAATGCTTCCACGCTCTCTTGGGATGAGTTGTTCGTTAGGGTGTTAAAAGTGAATTAAAAGTTTATATAAATTTAAAAGTTTGAAAGGCAAATTAAGCACTGCACACTTTTGCACATCATTGACCTATGGTCGTTCTTTTGAATAGTTTAACGAATTGAAAATTAAGGATATAATTATCTTTGGTTGAATTATCTAAATAGAAAATTAGTAGTGGTTTTGATAAAGCTAAAATTCATACTCGCAGAAAAGCAAAGGTGGTGGAGAGATATACGGAGTATGTAGATCAAGGAAATGTTGACGAAGATATAGGCTTATTCTTGGAAAAGGTGATATGTTTGAGTTAGGGATGTTATTAGAATAAAGCAGACCTGGTTGGATGAGCTAATTATACAACATACTTATCTCTAGACTCTCGAAGTTCTCTTTGAGCAAGACAAGCATGTCACTAGGGTTGCACAACTAGAGTGTGTCTAAACTTCGGAGGTTATCCTTAGTTAAGCACTAAGCTTTGTTAGAAGGTTAAGTTCTAATCTCAACCCTCGTTATCAGTTAGGAAACTGAATAACAACGTGGTGTGTTGATTAAACATAATTGAGATCATATCATTCTAATCATTACACTGCATTACAGTGTTGAGCTGATAGTAAGACAGATAAGAACCTGCAAGATACCTACAACATATAGTATGACTAATCCTAAGGCAACAATCAAACAAGAACATGCAAATAGGAATGGGTTATACAACTGAGACACTACATAGATCATAACTGGTCCTAAGAGGTCTCCTTGGAACAGTTATCAGGTATACTAGGTCATTCATCTCTCAATTCCTAAGTTTCATGTCTTCAAAGCGCATTAAATGCCTCTTGGGAACTCCGGCCATATAGAGTTCATAGATGCTTCAGGTATGATATAACCAAGGTTCTTAACCCTATGAAGTATCTAGATTCATATAGGTGGACAAGTCCTGATCACAACTTAGGTTGGTCAATCCTCAAGATTTTAGCATACAAGCCTACTGGGTTATAGATTCAGTATAGCAACAGTAACCGTACTATATTAGCATAATTACGATGGCCTAAACTTCTATCATGCCAACATACAGATTAATTTAAGCTATTATGGTAATATCAAAATGCGTATTCAAACATAGATAATAACAGTACTGATATCCTCTAAAAAGTCACATTTTCACCCCGGTATTGAAGCCCAAAAACAATAAAATTCCAAGCTCTATTGCCAAAATACTCGCTTTGTCTGTTAAAATTGAAGATCAAGTAATTACGAAGCTGGTGCAAAAGGAATCAAGAGAATCGGAGCTAAAACGAAGATTCTAGAGCGAAAACGGTGAAAGACAAGTTATGACCCCGGAAACCAAGTTACGATCCAAGGAACAAGAAAAACGATCCAAGAAAAATAGCAAAATAGGGCAGCCATACGGCCTGCCATCCGGCCTTCCTTCTGGCCTGCCATACAGCCTGCCATACGGCCTGCCATACGGCTTCCCATACGGCCTGACATTAAAAATCAAGCTTATTTAAAGGGCATTTCTCATCCATTTTTACACACACTTCAATTCACTTCCTCCCTCTCTCTCTCTCTCTCTCTCTTTACAATATTAGTCATACTTACAAAGTCTTCGACTCCGTGCGGGAAATCTAGTACCCGGAAAAGAACGCCGAATATTGTATTAGGAGCGGTCTGGAGTATGAAGTTGTCACTTTTGTATTAGGAACTCGTTTAATCTACTGATACTTCTATCCTTTATCTTTATATAATGTCTTCTATCATTATGATTTATGATTGGGTTAAGGCTACTCAAGGGTCATATACTTTTTATTTTGTCTCGATGTAGTCCATATACCCAAAAAAATACTATTATAGGCCATAAACTTGAAAAAAATGTGTTAACGTAAACCGTTGACCTGATAAATAAGGTTGATCGATTTTGTAGGTTGATCTTCAAAAAAGTATAATTTTTTTTGTTCCAATGTAAGCTTTATACAAAAAAATGTACTAATGTAGTTCACATACTTTCAAAAAGTGTATCGATGTAGGTCACATATTTTCAAAAAGTGTATCGATGTAAACAAAAGGTGACCTGTTTATCCGGTAACAGGTTACCTTTTGTTTACATCAATACACTTTTTCAATGTTTATGGCCTATAATAGTATTATTTTGGGTATATGGACAACATCGGGACAAAAAAAAAAGTATATGGCCCTTGAGTAGCCTTAACCCTTTATGATATTGTAACCATGATTAGCGAGTACTTATCTTTAGTGTATGCTATGATGTAGTCAGTTATAATGCCGAAATAAAATTATGGTTTGTGTATGTTGTCGAGATGCTTTTTGATTATGCTTTAAACTCAATCACTTTTACATCTAATAGAACGTAGTTATTGGATCTGTTTTTTGGAAGTCGCGAACCCAGATTTAGAGTACACTATCTGTGTTACCCCTTGGTAAGAGAAGTCTATCGGATGCAACGTAAGTTTGACTGAGGCACACCTATTGTAGTAAGTCCACCGAGCCTTGGATTCCGACTGAGGACTCTTTCGTAGTGAAACCTCTAACTAGGCCCATAGTACATTGTCAGTCCTAGACCATGCTAGTGTAATCACCAAGCATATAAACTTCGTACATGCACAATGAAGCACAACAGTTGTTGTAAGTTGTACCTTTACTAAGTAAGGCCATGGAACCCGGTCAGTGCTGATTAGTACACTTCACAATAATGCGGTCTCAAGCATTGCACCCTGATTGATGGATTCTTAGTTAATTAAGGAACTGTTTGTTTAAACACATAAAGGATTGGACCGTTAGGATAACCGAACGTGTTCATGAAAGTCAAATCGACTTGGCCATGGTGTTCTTTATGGTTGAACTCTTTTTAAGGGCATAACTATCTTTTTAAAAACAATTCTTAACAAAAGCATCGAAACACATCACGTCTCTCGGATATGGCATACCTTGTACTTCATTGTGCTTAAGAAAGTTTAGACCTTTGTGGAATGTTAATACGTCACCCAACCGACTCGCTCAATTGGATGAGCCGTTTTAACGTGTATGCCTGTAGTCAGACTGCACGGGCATCGGAGGTAAGGGACGTTGCTGTCTATTCAGAATATTCAAGCCTAACGCATTACCCAGTGACATGTCTTATGACAGGGGCGTTAGGACCAGTATAGTGAATACAAGGTCACTACCTAATCATGAGCCAGCATTCCATAATCTTGGTAAAGTAACTAACGAATTCATAGTATGCGCTTGCTTTAACCTTATCTGAATTACAAATTTTATCGTATTAACTTTATTTTATTTTATAAACTAGAAAACCGAAAATTAGGTAATATACCCCTACTCCTTCCCTTTAGGATTATCTTAAGCTTTAGTTATAGGTTCGATTCTACTTATATCTTAAAAATTCAACCCTAGGTCATACTTCCCTTACTCACCATAATAAGGAGTAGTACGATTTAGGCCCTGCTAAATATAAATTTAAAACTATTGCTCCCTCTCTTAATAGCTGATTCTGACCCCCTGTGGCCTAACGACACCGCATAAACAAAACTGTTCGTTTCAATCATATCAGGAGAGGAGTAAAGTTTTTGGCGCCGTTGCCGGGGAACTGGTATCAAACAATACTGCTTTTATCAAACCTATTTGCAAGCATTTAGTGGTGTCTAAGAAATACAATTATACACGAACTTGGTTGTTGGATTTTCTGAACAGTGTCCAATTATATTGGAACCAAAAGGATCCTGCCTCTCTGTAGTCGATCTGGCCACTAGGTTTGTTGAATAGTTCGTGTGAGGCTCTGTTATCGAAATACCAGGAAATCAGTAGCAAGAACCAAAATCATAATTAAACTTAGGTTACTTACCTTAGATTACCTTTGATTAAGACCGCTTTGGTTTGCTTTTAGACTAAATTAAGAACCTAGATCATCTACCTAAAATTTGAAAACAAGAGGGCATACTTAGTGTATGACCCAAACCTGAAATAGACCAGGGCCATTGTTATTTGTAACTGATCCAGACGCAATAATCTCTAAAGCATGCAAGAAGAATGAATCAGAAATCGAATGGCGTTACGCGTTACTCTAGCAGAAAACACCATACCCTCGATTGAAAGTCGAGGCGGACCAATCAGATTCCCAGAGATTCAAGGACACTCGTTCAAATTAAATCATCACATTATACAACTCATCCAAAATGGCGGTCAATTTCATGGACTACCGAATGACGATCCTAACTCTCACCTTGATAAATTCATATCTCTTTCAAACTCCTACAAATAGCCAGGGATATGACAAGATATAGCCCAGCTATACTTGTCTCCATATTCTCTCACTCATCATGCACAGACAAGGTTTGAAGGATTTGAAAAAGATTTCATCACATCATGGACGGAGATGGCTACTTGAAACCCGACCATAAGGAAGATTACCTAGTAACACTATCCAAAATCCCCACATAGAGGAAGCTAAGCAAATGGATTCCATAATCCCAAAGGAAGAACCACGGAGAAGGTCAGCTAGGCTCAAGAACAAATCGATATATACTCAGAAGCTGCCCACCCAAACTCCAGTTCGTATACCTTATCTTGGAAGGCTACTGGAAGAACCATCCAAACTTGATACCTACAAACTTGACGGAAGATTCCTGGACACCATGTCTAAAGTTCCCAAACAGAAGAGATACATACGAAGGCTTCTCTCTACATAGGAAAGGATACTAGATTCCAACAAAATTCCACTGTGTGAAGAATGCTCAGCATTACTCAGAAACTCTCTACCAAGGAAACTAGGAGACACGTGCCGATTCATTTTCCCATGTTCAATCTACCAATCTGGAACCATTTATGCGCTAGCAGATATAGGACCAAGTATTAACCTAAATCCCTATTCTCTCTACAAGAGATTAGAGCTAGGAGACTTATCACCAACCAAAATGACAATTCAGCTTGTCGATCACACAATTTGATATCCTAAGGGCATAGTTGAGAATGTCTTGGTGAAAGTTGACAAATTCTTGTATCCTACGGGTTTCGTAGTGATGGATATTAAGGAAGACCTACATACGCCAATAGTATTAGGGAGACTATCATTGATGTTTACAATCAAACCTTGATCTTGCAATCACATGGGGAGAGCGTTACCTTCAAAATTGACCGACCCACCGATCTTTCTGGACAGGCAGAGATGTTTGCTATTTCCACCGGATAGATCACTTCCGATGATGGGTCCCCACCACCAGCCGATGATATCGAAATGGGTGTCGAATAACAGTCTGCTGACGACCCAGAAATGGAAGAAGAGGACCCCAGTGAAGAAATAGAGGAAGAGGAAGAATTTGAGGAGGAAGAAGAAAATGGGAGACGTAAAAGAAATTGCGATAGTACCCTCTATAAGCTTAGATCATCATGAAGAATTAATGAGGCTAGAGACGGAGGTTCACAGTTTGATTATTCGATTCAAAGAGAAAACTGCTAAGGTTGAAATTAAAGATATAGAGTGACCCTGCCAGTGTCGAAGTGAAACACCAGAATACTAAAGAAGCCCATTCATCAGACGAATCTACAGATAAATCTACCAATGATAAAGAGGAAGAAGAGAAAAATGAAGACATTCTGGATGATTCATATTCTCCACCCGCACCAGATCAAGAGGAGCCAGACCCTTCTTCAGATCAGATTTCGGTCATATCTAATCACACCGACATGATAACCTTCATCAATGACACCGATGAATTTGAAGATATTCTCGAAGCCATCCGAAAATCAACAATCATTTTCACATCTCGTTAAAGGAGTGGATCGAGGATATCGAAGATTAATACAACCTTTTTCTACCAAGAGAAGATGATAATTTTGAAATCTTAGAAGGGCTCATTCAAGACTTTATCAATACTCTTCACGATCATATCTACCATGAAGAATGGCAACGAGAGCACAATTCAGTGGTTCGCACTATTAACGAGACAAGATTTATCGAGATCAGAAGATCATTTACTATAAGGTTTATAACGCCTTAGCCGGATTTGCACTTCCGTTCTTAGCAAACCAACGAGCACTACTGACTCTCATCCGGAAGCATATGGATCTTTCCATCGGTCGCCCGACTTATCACTCTGACTCATAAATGATCGAAGATATTCACAGCCTCTTCGTTGTCTTGGAAAGACATAATTTCGAAAGCATACCAGATATACTAGTGATTTACGTAACAATTGATCACCACGCTGATCTGATTATCAAGGAATTACGAGACGTAGTAGCAGAAGAAGGAAGACGCAATAATCCGTTCTCACTTCTGGAACCAGACCGAGTCAACATTGCCACCGTCGTTACAAAGCAGCTATTACGTATCTTCCACGAGTCCACGGATCCTAGTTTCACATTCAAAGCTGGATGTCGGGAGATATATTCGAAGATGGTAACATTATTGCTTGGGTCAGGACTGCTTTTCACTTCATTTCAGCTTCGCCTCTTAACAAATATGTGCAAAGCTACCGACTCCTACTGTGGAGACCACCGTGCAGAAGATTTTGAGAGACTGAAGATACAATTTTTGACACTATTTGAAGAGCTCCGAAATGAACATTTCGTCAGAGAAACAATCACCACAAGCACGGCATCGATGATTGACATTCATGGATCAATCAGCTGAGTCGTAGATCATGTTCTCATCGGACTTCAAGATTTGTCATGAGCTGAAACCGCACATTATCTCTCTTTCAGAAGGTCTTCAAGAGAAATATCGGATCTTCTACCACTCTAAGTCTGGCATTTTCTCCGAATCTATCCACCAAGACTCACCTTCCCTCGAGAAAACCACGATTACAACTACCAGAGGGGAATGTCTGCTTTTAGGCATCATTATGGTCGAGCCAACGACCCTAAACAAAAGCGCTTCTCGGGAGGCAACTCGGGCAATAAAGTAAAGGAAGACAAATGAGTCGATAAATAAAGGACGCAACTTCCAAGATTGCTGAAACAACCTGCATTCACAAGCTAGCCAGTTTCTTCACAAGCAACCACAACAATCCGCTTGGAGTACTCGTTCCTTTCCACTCGTTAATAGCTCAAATTTAAATTATGCCACATCCTAGCTTATCATTAAGTGTGGGATTCCAACCCAAATAAACACTAGACAAATATCCCCAAAAATCGTTAACTAAAACTCCTAAGTGTGGAATACACTAGGAACATTGGGGACATTTTTCGTCTAAGTGTGGGATGTTGGTTAATATCGGCCAAAAAGTCACGTTTTTACCCCCGATATTAGGCCCTAAAACCATAAAGTTCCAAACTTTATCGTAAAAATAATCGTTTTGTTAGTTGATTTTGTAGATTAAGTAACTACGAAGGCGATGCAAAAAGAATCAAGTAAATTGGAGCTAAAACGAAGAGTCTAGAGCAAAAACGGTGAAAGACAAGAAATCAAGTTACGATCCAGTGATTTCAGCTCACCAGGCAAGCCAAACGGGCTGCCAAACGGCTTGCCAGTATGGCAAACGGCCTGCCACTCGGGTCGGGCAAACGGGCATCGTAAACGGATGATCTGACCAAAAGGCCCCAGCAAACGGCCTGCCAAACGGTCTGCCAGCCGTTTGCTGGCAAATTCCAAGTCTATTTAAAGGGCTCTCTCCATCCATTTCAACACACACTCAATTTGTAATTCACTTTATATTTCCAAGACTTTTAGTTAGTTTTTAGTAGTAGCTAGCTTAGCTTTTATTTTCGGAGGATATCTAGGCGAGTCTGAAAGGACCCGTTCATATACATTATAAACGATTCACAATAGTTGATTACATTGCGAGGTATTTGACCTCTATATGATACATTTTACAAACATTGCATTCGTTTTTAAAAGACAATCTTTCTTTACATCGAAAATTGACAGGCATGCATACCATTTCATAATATCCACTATCCAACTATAAATTGATTTAATAATAATCTTTGATGAACTCAATGACTCGAATGCAACGTTCTTCGAAATATGCTATGAAAGACTCCAAGTAATATCTTTAAAATGAGCAAATGCACAGCGGAAGATTTCTTTAACACCTGAGAATAAACATGCTTTAAAGTGTCAACCAAAAGGTTGGTGAGTTCATTAGTTTATCATAATTATTTATTTCCATCATTTTAATAGACCACAAGAATTTCATTTCCAGTTCTCATAAATATACGTCTCATGCATAGAGACAAAAATAATCATTCATATGGTGAACACCTGGTAACCGACATTCACAATATGCATATAAGAATATCCCCATCATTCCGGGATGCTCCTTCGGACATGATATAAATTCGAAGTACTAAAGCATCCGGTACTTTGGATGGGGCTTGTTGGGCCCGATAGATCTATCTTTAGGATTCGCGTCAATTAGGGTGTCTGTTCCCTAATTCTTAGATTACCAGACTTTAATAAAAAGGGGCATATTCGATTTCGATAATTCAACCATAGAATGTAGTTTCAATTACTTGTGTCTATTTCGTCAAACATTTATAAAAGCGCATGTATTCTCAGTCCCAAAAATATAAAGGGTAAAAAGGCAAATGAAACTCACGCATATAAGTATTGTAAAACAGTTAATAAAGCATTTGCATGTATTCTCAGCCCAAAAATATATATAAAAAGGGAATAATGAAACTCACACATATAAATATTGCAAAACAGTTATTAAAACATTGTATGTATTCTCAGCCCAAAAATGTAATAAGTAAAAAGGGAAAATGAAACTCACCATACTGTATTTCGTAGTAAAAATACATATAACGTCATTGAACAAGTGCAAGGTTGGCCTCGGATTCACGAACCTATATTAATTATATATATTTATATGTTGGTCAATATTTGTATAGCAATTTAGGTCAGGTCATAGTGTAATCCTATCCTATAGCTCGAGTCTGACTCTACAGTATAGTAACATGTTATATTACTCATGCTCAATTAAGATTCTAGTAAAAGGTGACGTGTGAAACAACGTAACACAAATGGTTTCATAATCATAAAATAGTATTTTAGGTTTTTTTTTATAGAGAAAATCAACACAAAAAGTTAACTGAAAAGTTAACAGGAAAAGTCAAAGTTCAAAGTCAAAAGTCAAAGGTCAAAGTAAAAATGAGGTCGCATGCAAATATATAATAACTTATACAAAAATGATTTTCGATCAAACATGACTAAACGGGCCACTTCAGCTATTTTTAGAAAAATTATCGGAACTCCGATTGATAAACGGCCAAAGATAAAAGTTACACATTACCAAAAAGATTAAGCATAAATATTACAGAAGTAAACTAAACCTAGACAACTCGTAGTTTCCAACGCGTTTTCGGCGTTTCAAAGTTAATTTTTCAGCTTTAATAAATTTACAAAAGTGACCGAGTAGCCTACTTTGGAGATTTTTATAAAATTCCTCAAAACTCGTATTGACAAACGGTCAAAGCCTGCAAATTCTCGTTACCACAAAGATATAACATGATTTTTGGCAAGAGTAAACACATATCAGGCCGACCATGACAACTGATACAAAACTGACATTTTTAAATAAAAAAGTTTCAGCTCTTTTTAGAATTTTAAAATGTGACCAAACCGTCAACTTTGATGATTTTTAGAAAAATCGTCGAGACTCGAATTGACAAACGGCCAGAGTAGTTTGTTAGACCTTACAGCAAAGAATTCAGTAGTATTTTTTTTTATATATGAAACAACGCAGATCAGCGAGAATTTCAGTTCCCGTTTCGACATTTCATCAAAATTTGCAAAGCTTCTTTTGTCCGTAACTTGACAACCGTTCAACGAAACGAGACGTGCTTTATATGAAAATTCATCTACTCGACGAGTAGAATCCAAATAACCACTTTTTATAACCCAGAAAATTAGTTCACTAATTATCATCAGCAATTTTAAATTACGAAATTAATTATGCAATTTGTTTATTTCATAACTTTCTAACCGTTACTTGGATTCAAGTGATTCTTAAACCAAAATTCAACTATTTTTCGCTAGCTTTCCAATGACATGCATATCTTATACCTTATCTCAATCGTATATGTAACTAATTCAGGAATCAACATAACCTATCTAATGGCAATATCAAAAGTACAAGCATGCATAATCCTATATACTCGAGCACTAGTCAGGGATACACTATTAGTATGTAAAAATTAAATTATGAGTACTCACATATCAATATTGAGATTCAATATTGCAGGAAAGGTACGTAAACGCAACGGAGATGATAAACACTATATTGACCTCACGAGCATACCCATGAACCATACTCAATCACCTCCATAGCTATAACCCATAATTTCCTTAATCCTATCCCACTCGAAAAAAAAACTTCGAAATCACTCGGACAACACTCCGTCGTAATATTTTATGTATACTAATAATATCTTGAGATAATACGGAGTAAATATATATATGTAAATCGATTGAGAGAGTTTAGAGAAAACTATTTTCAAGTTTCTATGAAATAATGAAAACTATTGAATTCTATTTATAATAGATTTTTGAATTATTAAAGTATGAATTATCAAAGTGAATTATTAAAGTATGAATTATTAAAGTGAATTATTAAAGTATGAATTATTAAAGTGAATTATTAAAGTGAATTATTAAAGTATGAATTATTAAAGTTAAAGTAAAGTAAAAATAAAGTAAAGGTAAAGTTTAAGTATAGTAAAAGTATAAAACTATGTACGTATAATACGCGTATAAATATATATAATATTAATTTAAATCGTTATATATATTTAATAAAATAAAATATAAATATCGTTATCTTTATCATATTAGTTAATAAAATAAAATATAAATATCGTTATCTTTATCATACTAGTTAAGTAATGAGTTATCAAAAGTGGTTCTAGATATTTATAAAAGTTATATACGTTTTAATAATAAAGTTCTTTTTAAACTGAAAACATTTTTGTACGTTTGAAACTAAATAGATCAATCGAGTCTTTATGAGATTCAATCTTCCACTATCCTTTGTCTAGTTCTCAATGATTGACAATTTGTTCATATTTATAAATCACTTTACCATTTTCCGAATATTGTTAAAATGAAAAGATTTCTCAAATCAACGTGGGCCTTTCAACAGAGACTTGTAATCATAATTCAATATATCTGATAATTCAATCATTTGATCTTATCTTCTAATTCCATTGATAAATATTTTGAAACAGATACAATCATATAAAGTATTTAATCTAATATTTTGTTTACGTTTCAAGTTATAATATATATACACATATACATATATAATCATATTCGTTTAATGGTTCGTGAATCGTTGGAACTTGGTCGAGGTTGAATGAATGTATGAACATAGTTTAAAATTCTTGAAATTTAACTTAACAAATATTGCTTATCGTGTCGGAAACATATAAAGATTAAAGTTTAAATTTGATTGGAAATTTCCGGGTTGTCACAGTACCTACCCGTCAAAGAAATTTCGTCCCGAAATTTGAGTGGAAAGGTCGTGAATGATAATAAGTATGTTTTCATGATGCATACGGGCTGAAAATTAGAGTTTTATCATCAGCGAATAATTTGGATAAACAATCCATTTATATGAAGAGTACGAATGAAGCTAACATAGAAGAGTGAAATGAGTAAGTGTAGATTCATCTTATCATTTGACGTAGATATGATTGATTCCCAGATTTTAAGGGATTTTAAGAAAATCTTCTTAATAAAATTTGACTCTCCGGTAATTAAGGGAATTAGGATCCGCTTTAAATGCGATCGTCCATTTTAATTGTTCTGTCGTAGATTTTCTTATAAATTCACCTCCTTCGTTTTCTTACAACTCACACCATCTGTTGATGCATTTTATGCAAGTCCCTAGACATCTACCCACGTCCATTGCAGGTACAACGGTTTACAGGCCACCATGATTGCTCGTTATTATCCTATCCGTGTTTGTATGTGGTTACAGGAACTGCAGGAACAAGATTTAGATGTTTGACTATGTTAGACTTAGTCAGACATACGAGTGAAGCCTCACTAGTATGACTGACAGGCTCATACGCATGGTTGATGCTGAGCTAAGTCACAATTACAACCTAAATGATAAGACACGAGTGAGTGATCACCCGTACGGTTGATGAAGCCAACTCGTACGTGTGATGAATGAATCGTATGGGTGTGTCAACAGCAGGGGTATATAAAGTCTTATGTTCTTCATTTTAGGTTAAGCCTCTCATTTGTTACACACACTCAGATCTAGTGAGCTCCTTCGATTCTCTCTCAGTCCAAATCACCCAGGTGGTGAATAATAGCTCTAGGTGTTGATCTAATCACACTTGATTTAGTTGTGGTTTGACTAAATTAATCAAAAAAAAACTTAACCTATTCACTAGAGGTTTTGATTCACTTATTCTGCCATTGTGTGAGTTAAATCTGTTGATTTCTAAGTTCCTAGTCATGTTTCATCACCTTCTATTCTTTCCCCCTCAACTCATATTTTAAAGTATTCGTCAATATGCTCCATCCAGTTCTGATTCTCGATATACTTCTAACTTTCATATCGGTCATTCTTCTTTTTTTTTCATCTACCGCCGGAAGAATCTATTTACTTCTACTATACTCTTGGGTTTATAGTGTTCCTAGTTCTCCCGTGTCTTTATATTGCTATATGCATCGATATATATGGTTTATAATTTCTGGTTTGTCGTTGGGCTTTATATGTTCCCTTATATTTCAAAGTCTCTGCTTCTGTCTTCTATAATCATTATCATTCACAGTTAATGCTCTCTTTTATTTGCTGCAATTTATACCCCAATTTCTATTTCGGAGTTTTGTCCTTTCGTTTCTTCTTCTTGCGATTAAGCACCGCTTGTAATGGTCCAGAATTCACAGATACGAATTTCGAAATGAACATTGTTAATGTTCTAGGAAGGAAATTGTGATGGCACGATCTTGACTTGTCAATTTACTAAAATACCTTGGAAAAGGCCGAATCATCAAGAAATATTTTCTTGATATTTTAGAGGTTAAATAGAATACAAGAGTCGTATGACATGGCACATGATGATGTTATGATCTGTGAATCATCACGTTCCATTTAGAAACTCAGCATGACTTACTGTAATATAATCACATTGATCAAGTGTCATTATATTATACTAATTCATGCTTCAGTTCCCAACACTACTTCAAAATATTCCTATTTTAAATTTGAATGTTTTAGAATTTAGAAACTAAAATAGTTTCTTTTATGATGTAATACAGATAGCGCGAAAAGGTAAATGATTTCAAATAAGAAAAATTAAGAAAATATCTTCAGAAATATGGAGGATATTTATAATGAAAGATATGATGATATTTTAGAATTTCTAATATCAGAGGATGATGAAGAATATTGTCCGCAGGGGTTTAGAGTCAGGAGCAAGGTATTCGTTAATGACTTCAGCAGATACTGAAATATTTGGATCCTTTGAAGTCAGGTTCAGTCTTTGTAATTTGTCCACAGCTTCCTTCCTACTTTGCTCAATCCGTTTTTCAGTTCCAAGACTTCTCTTTTTCTGCGCTTTGCCAGCACACCTATTCATTATCATCAAACTTTTACTGTTAAGGTCGTTTATAGTTTTTTTTTGCTGCTTCATCAGTATTTTTCCATTTTCGGAGAACCAATTCGTAGTTCGAAGTGTTTTTCAGAATCTTCACATTCAAATTAAGTCCAGAAGATAGACGTTATATATACACATATAACTGTTGGCGTAGACATACTGCGAGATTTCAAAATACTGATTGCTAATTCCCAATGATTCGTATGGAAATTCTCATTACAAGATGCGAATGAGTAAATGATGGGGTTTCAATGAATAATTATAATGACTTTTTGGAGAGGCTAAAGTCAAAGGGTAATAAAGTTGTTGATACATCTGTTAATAGTGTGGTGGAATGTAAAAGGTTCCCTGGTAACGATGGTGTATATCTCAAGGTTATAATAAGGTTAGTCTAACTGAAAAGTCGAAGTTGACTTGCTGGAGCTGTGACAAAACTGGCTACTTTGAATAGGAGTCGCAAAGTTATTTTTGCTAATAAATGCTAAAGAATCTGACGCGGATACGTTGTTTAAACTTTTACTTTGGTTTCAAGAGTTTTTCAGGTACATAACTGTGGGTAACATGTGGTTGGATCATCATCTCGATTGCTCATCATTCGAAGTGTCTTCAGAAATTTTCGAAGGGTTTGAACACAGATTGTAATCGTTAACATACATTTGATGTTCTAACACAGTTTTGAAGTCAAAATATAGCTTGTGAAAGATGTTAGGATCTAAGAGTGATGATTTTGGTCATATCTCAAGTTGAATTTTGAGATTTCAAAATTAGAATATGTAATTAAATTTTGAATGAGTATGGTTGTTTTGATTTCTATAGAAGAATGTATATTGTTGTGAAAGTAGGGAGCATAATGGATGATTTGCTGAATCAGATTCGAAGAATGTAATATATTAATTGTGAATTTATATATCTCTCGGGTATTACCTACCCGTTAAAAAAAATTTCACAATTAATATTTTGTACAAAAGAATTTTATTACAGTCTTTATGAAAATATATATATGTATATTTTCTTCAGATGTAACATAGATTTAATGAGTTAATGTTAAATTAAACTCATTTGATTTACGGTTGAAACTAGAATTGAATAATCCCTAAAGGCTTTAAAAAGTACATAACTTTTACGCAGTATTTCTTTAATGACATTGAAATTATGAATCAATACTTCGTTATTTGTTGATGTATGATGTTCGGTTCGTGGAATTCTTGTGAATTTCGCAAAGTACGAATGATGTTATCTGAAAAGTTTCGGGTACATCGATGATGAAAGTGTAAAATCAAATATATACTTGATTTATTATGAATTGGAATTTGTTGAATTGCGACAGAGATTGTAGTTAACGCTGGTTAAGTTGCGGCCGAAGGACGTACATTATTGCATATTTGTAATATGAATTAACCGAGTAGTTAAGATTCACACACAATAGCTTAGCACGGAAAGATTTATTTTTATTTCAAAATATATAAAATATACATATAATTTCTTCAAAGGGAATGAGTTAATTCTTCATAACTCGTTGATACAATATACGGGTTATTGATTCGTAATGATGTCCATAGTGATTCTTGAGCTGACGGAGTTTGTGATGTTATAGGTGTTGTTGATTCTGATGTTGACTGTACTGATGATGCTGGTGACGCCGACGGTACTGTTGATGCTGTTGGTAAAAGAAGTTTAGCTTGTTAATCACACACCATTTTTGTCAGGGTTTCTACTCTTCCTTCTATCATTTTGGTTCGCTTAACTGATTTATGGTTAGGGCTAGATTAGATAATCTCTAAGACTTTAGAGATTACATAATCTGCGCGGAATGTTTCTCCAATGAAGTTATGAATTAATACTTCGTCGATTATTGTTGTTGGTATTCCTTGGTATCTACAGGGCTTATGACATTGGTGCTCGTGGGACAGAGTGTAAAGTTGAGGTTTACGATGTGGTTGTGGTTGGGGTGGTAATGGTACTATTGGCGTCGATGATGGTGTTACTGGTTATGCTGCTGATGCTGCTGATGGTGTTTGTAATCTCTGCACCATATTCTCCAAAGCCACTACCCGAGCGCGAAGCTCGTTGACTTCTTCTATTACACCGGGGTGATTGTCGGTTCGAACGAGTGGATAAATAAAATCTAAAATTTGATGTAATATAAAATCGTGACGAGATACTCTGGAAATGAGCGAGAAAATGGTGTTTCGGACAGGTTCGCCGGTAAGTGCTTCAGGTTCTTCGTCAAGAGGGCAATGTGGTGGATGGAAGGGATCACCTTCTTCTTGTCTCCAATGATTGAGGAGGCTACGAACCCATCCCCAATTCATCCAGAATAGGTGATGACTGATTGGTTGATCTATTCCGGTCACACTGCTTTCGGAGCTGGAGTGGGATTCCATTTTGAAATCCGAGGAACTTCAATTAATGATGAATTCCATTTCGTACGATTGAATAAGGATTTTTTTTTTCCGATATGAAATGATTTTCGGTTATCGGATGATATTATAATTACATAGAATATCCATATATATAGAACAAAAGATTTCGTAAATTACGGAGGAATTTACGGGATATATCAGGCAACGTTTACAGTAATAGATACGATAAGATATGATTTAGCAGATACGCTAAGATATGAATTTTTTTGTCTATACACTATTCATGCAATCAATGCAGCAAGACGTGTCTTAGACTAAAAATGATAAGCAGGTAATTTCCTGAGGATGATAAGTAGTTAATTTTTGACACAAAATGATAAGCAAAACTATTGACATGCAGACACGGTCGAAGTCCAGACTCACTAATGCATCCTATCGACTTATCTGTTAGACACACTAATGCAGACCTGGTTCGCTAAGACCACCGCTCTGATACCAACTGAAAGGACCCGTTCATATACATTATAAACGATTCACAATAGTTGATTACATTGCGAGGTATTTGACCTCTATATGATACATTTTACAAACATTGCATTCGTTTTTAAAAGACAATCTTTCTTTACATCGAAAATTGACAGGCATGCATACCATTTCATAATATCCACTATCCAACTATAAATTGATTTAATAATAATCTTTGATGAACTCAATGACTCGAATGCAACGTTCTTCGAAATATGCTATGAAAGACTCCAAGTAATATCTTTAAAATGAGCAAATGCACAGCGGAAGATTTCTTTAACACCTGAGAATAAACATGCTTTAAAGTGTCAACCAAAAGGTTGGTGAGTTCATTAGTTTATCATAATTATTTATTTCCATCATTTTAATAGACCACAAGAATTTCATTTCCAGTTCTCATAAATATACGTCTCATGCATAGAGACAAAAATAATCATTCATATGGTGAACACCTGGTAACCGACATTCACAATATGCATATAAGAATATCCCCATCATTCCGGGATGCTCCTTCGGACATGATATAAATTCGAAGTACTAAAGCATCCGGTACTTTGGATGGGGCTTGTTGGGCCCGATAGATCTATCTTTAGGATTCGCGTCAATTAGGGTGTCTGTTCGCTAATTCTTAGATTACCAGACTTTAATAAAAAGGGGCATATTCGATTTCGATAATTCAACCATAGAATGTAGTTTCAATTACTTGTGTCTATTTCGTCAAACATTTATAAAAGCGCATGTATTCTCAGTCCCAAAAATATAAAGGGTAAAAAGGCAAATGAAACTCACGCATATAAGTATTGTAAAACAGTTAATAAAGCATTTGCATGTATTCTCAGCCCAAAAATATATATAAAAAGGGAATAATGAAACTCACACATATAAATATTTCAAAACAGTTATTAAAACATTGCATGTATTCTCAGCCCAAAAATGTAATAAGTAAAAAGGGAAAATGAAACTCACCATACTGTATTTCGTAGTAAAAATACATATAACGTCATTGAACAAGTGCAAGGTTGGCCTCGGATTCACGAACCTATATTAATTATATATATTTATATGTTGGTCAATATTTGTATAGCAATTTAGGTCAGGTCATAGTGTAATCCTATCTTATAGCTCGAGTCTGACTCTACAGTATAGTAACATGTTATATTACTCATGCTCAATTAAGATTCTAGTAAAAGGTGACGTGTGAAACAACGTAACACAAATGGTTTCATAATCATAAAATAGTATTTTAGGTTTTTTTTTTATAGAGAAAATCAACACAAAAAGTTAACTGAAAAGTTAACAGGAAAAGTCAAAGTTCAAAGTCAAAAGTCAAAGGTCAAAGTAAAAATGAGGTCGCATGCAAATATATAATAACTTATACAAAAATAATTTTCGGTCAAACATGACTAAACGGGCCACTTCAGCTATTTTTAGAAAAATTATCGGAACTTCGATTGATAAACGGCCAAAGATAAAAGTTACACATTACCAAAAAGATTAAGCATAAAAATTACAGAAGTAAACTAAACCTAGACAACTCGTAGTTGCCAACGCGTTTTCGGCGTTTCAAAGTTAATTTTTCAGCTTTAATAACTTTACAAAAGTGACCGAGTAGCCTACTTTGGAGATTTTTAGAAAATTCCTCAAAACTCGTATTGACAAACGGTCAAAGCCTGCAAATTCTCGTTACCACAAAGATATAACATGATTTTTGGCAAGAGTAAACACATATCAGGCCGACCATGACAACTGATACAAAACTGACATTTTTAAATAAAAAAGTTTCAGCTCTTTTTAGAATTTTAAAATGTGACCAAACCGTCAACTTTGATGATATTTAGAAAAATCGTCGAGACTCGAATTGACAAACGGCCAGAGTCGTTTGTTAGACCTTACAGCAAAGAATTCAGTGGTATTTTTTTTTATATATGAAACAACGCAGATCAGCGAGAATTTCAGTTCCCGTTTCGACATTTCATCAAAATTTGCAAAGCTTCTTTTGTCCATAACTTGACAACCGTTCAACGAAACGAGACGTGCTTTATATGAAAATTCATCTACTCGACGAGTAGAATCCAAATAACCACTTTTTATAACCCAAAAAATTAGTTCACTAATTATCATCAGCAATTTTAAATTACGAAATTAATTATGCAATTTGTTTATTTCATAACTTTCTAACCGTTACTTGGATTCAAGTGATTCTTAAACCAAAATTCAACTATTTTTCGCTAGCTTTCCAACGACATGCATATCTTATACCTTATCTCAATCGTATATGTAACTAATTCAGGAATTAACATAACCTATCTAATGGCAATATCAAAAGTACAAGCATGCATAATCCTATATACTCGAGCACTAGTCAGGGATACACTATTAGTATGTAAAAATTAAATTATGAGTACTCACATATCAATATTGAGATTCAATATTGCAGGAAAGGTACGTAAACGCAACGGAGATGATAAACACTATATTGACCTCACGAGCATACCCATGAACCATACTCAATCACCTCCATAGCTATAACCCATAATTTCCTTAATCCTATCCCACTCGAAAAAAAAACTTCGAAATCACTCGGACAACACTCCGTCGTAATATTTTATGTATACTAATAATATCTTGAGATAATACGGAGTAAATATATATATGTAAATCGATTGAGAGAGTTTAGAGAAAACTATTTTCAAGTTTCTATGAAATAATGAAACCTATTGAATTCTATTTATAATAGATTTTTGAATTATTAAAGTATGAATTATTAAAGTGAATTATTAAAGTATGAATTATTAAAGTGAATTATTAAAGTATGAATTATTAAAGTGAATTATTAAAGTATAAATTATTAAAGTTAAAGTAAAGTAAAAATAAAGTAAAGGTAAAGTTTAAGTATAGTAAAAGTATAAAACTATGTACGTATAATACGCGTATAAATATATATAATATTAATTTAAATCGTTATATATATTTAATAAAATAAAATATAAATATCGTTATCTTTATCATACTAGTTAATAAAATAAAATATAAATATCGTTATCTTTATCATACTAGTTAAGTAATGAGTTATCAAAAGTGGTTCTAGATATTTATAAAAGTTATATACGTTTTAATAATAAAGTTCTTTTTAAACTGAAAACGTTTTTGTACGTTTGAAACTAAATAGATCAATCGAGTCTTTATGAGATTCAATCTTCCACTATCCTTTGTGTAGTTCTCAATGATTGACAATTTGTTTATATTTATAAATCACTTTACCATTTTCCAAATATTGTTAAAATGAAAAGATTTCTCAAATCAACGTGGGCCTTTCAACAGAGACTTGTAATCATAATTCAATATATCTGATAATTCAATCATTTGATCTTATCTTCTAATTCCATTGATAAACATTTTGAAACAGATACAATCATATAAAGTATTTAATCTAATATTTTGTTTACGTTTCAAGTTATAATATATATACACATATACATATATAATCATATTCGTTTAATGGTTCGTGAATCGTTGGAACTTGGTCGAGGTTGAATGAATGTATGAACATAGTTTAAAATTCTTGAAATTTAACTTAACAAATATTGCTTATCGTGTCGGAAACATATAAAGATTAAAGTTTAAATTTGATTGGAAATTTCCGGGTTGTCACAGAGTCCCTGCAATCTCGGGCAGATTTCTTCAGCCTTTTCAGGTTTTTATCCGAAACGCTTGTCTTTTGTATTAAACATGTTTTCTTACCTTTTATGTTTAATAATGCGTTCCGATATTACCATGATAGCTTAATTAATCTATATGTTGCCATGATAGAAGTTTGGGTTAGCGTAATTATGTTAATTTAGTACGGTTACTGTCGTAATACTGTATTTGTGAGTCTGATAGATTTGTATGCTAGCATCTTAAGGATTGACCAACCTAGGTTGTGATCAGGACATGTCCACCTATATGAATTTAGCTACTTCATATTATTAGGACCCCTGGTTATACTGTATCTGAAGATTCTATGAACTCGGTATGGCTGGAGTTCCCGAGAGGCATCTAATGCGCTTTTAGGACACGGAACTTAGGAATTGAGACATGAATGACCTAGTAGACCTATTGACTGTTCCAAAGAGACATCTTAGGAGCTGTTAAGATCTAGTTAGTGCCTTTACTGTATGATCCAAACCTATTGCATGTTCTTGTTTGATTGTTGCCCTAGGATTAAGTCATATCAATTGTCTAGGTATCTATTAGATTTCTATCTGCTTTACTTTCAGTATATCAACTTTAATGCTGTATAATGTTTGGATTGTTATGATCTCATTAGTGTGATGAAATGGTTGTTAGTTTTCATTTAAGATTTTGCCAACTTAAACTGATGGACTCCTTCTGTTTGTGATCAGTGTTCAATCAACACGACACGTTGTTATTCAGTTAAATAAACTGATAACGAGGGTTAGGACTTGATGTGTGTTTTATACTCTAAAAATAACTAGTAAATATCACCCAATAATTATCATACAATACAAATAACTAATCCCGATCGTGCAGCAATTTATAAGTAAAATTGAACAGTTCGTCCACAAAGAGCAGTTTTTTCAGAAACTTTAACTTGTAATTATTCTAGTAAAAATAAGGTTGTTTTGTTTAGAATTTAAACGCGTAATAAAATTGAAATAAAATCAATAAAGACAAAGGTATCCACTTAGAATCAGTTCCCCCGGATCAGGATTGCTGTTAAGTTCATTTAAAACAATTATATTGGTGGTAATACTATGATTATCTCTCGATTCTCACAGATTATCAACTAAATCATTAGCTCAACTCTCGTTGATTCTAATTCTCTATTCTAGTTACCAATGTATTAATCATTATATTTATTTGACTTGAATTGCTTAAGTCTCCCTAACAATTCCACAATTATCAAGTTCTATCACTGTTTAGTTACTAATTAATCAATTATACCGGTATCCCGTATATAATCAACCAAAGGCCTAAACTATTCACGTTCAATAACCTAGTAAAGATCACCACTTATTCAACTCTCGTTGACTAGTTAATAATCCCCGTAACTTCAACTAATGATAAACCACAATAACAGTCGTTCTTAGCCAAACAATACATGAAATAATAAGATCTAATTTTTCAAATCATAAAGATAGCAATCCTTCACCTTAGTTCAATCATCTAAGTAGATACATCTAGCTTAGCTACTCATAATAAAATAAAGAACACAAGAGCATGAAAAATAAACCATTGAATCCATTAACATGAATGAGAATAAAAGTAATAGCAAGATTAAACTAACCACAATTGTTGTAATGTTGTAAAGATAATGAAAAACTGAAAGAAAAACTTAGAAATTCGTACCCTAGTGGCTGGAACAATAAAATTCGTAAGTGCAAAACTGATTACCCTAAAAAGGGTTAAAACGCGTATTTATACTAAACCCAAAAACTGATTCGGCTGCACGATCTCGTGACCGCATTAGAGGAATCGTGGTCGCGAGTCTTCATCAAAATCGCGGCCGTATTGCTGGAATGGCGACCGCGAGGTCACATGGTTTCTGTCTTCCAAGGTTCTGTTAACGCATTGCGAACGCGAGATCTTTATCACGGGCAAACAACGAATCGCGACCGCATTGGAGAAATCGCGGTCGTGAGATGCCTTAATTTGACCAGTATTTTTCTGTTTTAATTCTTCACTTTGGCTTTTCACTTCGACTCTCGATTTTTTCTTCAAAACAGCAGAACTTTCAACCAAATAACTTCTAAAACCATATAATTCTTCAAACCATTTCATAAGAACGTAATAACTCAAACATTAACATTTTCTTCACCATTTCTTCAATTATAACCAAAAACTCAATAAAAACTAACCGATATTGTGAGTAAGAATATGTATAAACGGAGCAATATCAAAATCCCCAACACTTGAACCTTGCTTGTCCTTAAGCAAGTCTATCTTCAAATAATATTAACTCGAATAAAGATAAATAAACTTGAACAAATCTTCAATAGCAATAGAATAAAAAAACATGCCGATATTGTCTTAGAAAATCATTAACTCCATATCGTGTAGTGTTCAACAAAATTAGTGCAAGGCTCAAGTCTTCAATTAAAACCATCAACATTCAACCACAATTCAAGCGTAAGTCTAACCAAAAACAAACATTCCCCGGTCAAAGTCAACTCCATCTTCTAAAAGGTCGGCAATACATCAATCATCAAGTATAAACTTTTTCATATCTTAAAAGTTGACCTCCTTGACTTAATTATGTAGGATTCGCGGGATAGCCATCAACTTACCAAAATATCAATCAAAATAATCCTCAATATCGTTCACATTTTACTCAATTTCACCAAAATAAGTTCAAGGTGTCAATTAATATGTATCATGAATTATAGTCACCATGAAAATGATAAAGTATAACCAAAATAAGAAAAACTTCAAGCATCATAAAAATTACCATTTGCCAAGGAGTCTCTGTATAATAAGTGTACGCCTCAAAAAATATGCTCCTCTAATCAATCCGTGTTAGCTATCCCTCTTTCACCTCCATGCCCCCAAAACACCAAGGATTCGTCAATTCCAAATATAATCGTCAATTCTAAAATTGGGTTAAGGTGGGTGCGCCAAAGCGTAGGGGACTGGTTACCCATATCTATATGGTCAATTCGGGCACAGGATAACCAATACTCATCAACCTTTCTATCACAACTCTATGATTTCTCTCATATTAGGGCGAAAGCAATGACGGAGGTTCGTGGAATTAGTGCCCTACGTGGCTAAATAAGAGGTTCATCAATTCCAAATTTTTTTTTTCAAAAGGCGGTGTGCATACAAGTCTTCCCGATTATGGGTCAGCCGCACGGGTAGTTGCCAACCCGGTATTTCATCGAAGTAAAACAACTACCTTGGGTGTAAATTTTTTGGAGGGTCTAGTGCACGAAACCTGAAAGACTTTAATTTCAAGCAATGGTCTTTTGAAACAAACTTAACTTGTATCACTTTACTTACAGGTTTCAGAAGACTTTACTTCCTAGGAACAACATGGGAGGACTCGATTCTCCCGGAAGTGTTTAAACACTTGTTAATTTTATATAAGGTTCTTGGACCCCACTTCCCATGCATCTAGCTTTTATACTAGTTTTAAGAAAATGTAGGAAGCAGATACTACATTCCCATATTTTAAAGGTTACCATGGCTTTTGACCATGGCGTGAATTGTCTAAGCAAATGCTAGCACGAAGTCATTGCTCTTACATAAAAAGACAGCACGGTTGAAGCTCAAGGATCCTCTTCCACAGTACGATACATCGGTGTAATACATCATGAAATGATGCATTAACCAATGTCAGTATGAAATGATGTAGATTAGGAAGTCTCCTACACCAAGTAAGATGGGCATTCGGAAGACTTGACTTCCTTTATGGATGGACTTGAATCATCCTACAATTTGGATTTTAAAATCCTGGAAGATTTTGCTCCATTTATTAACAAAAACTTTCAAAAAGTCATAAAATTTTCAAAATTTTCAAATTGGCGACAAATGTCCGCGAGGATTTATCTTCCCCCCCCCCCCCCCACACACACACACTTAAGATCATGTAATACCCTCAATTACATGAAATCAGATAACAAAGATAAATTCGAGAGGACAATAGTGAAAAGGGAAAAGAAAAGTAAACCCGGAATTTTTAGTATATTTATTTTGTAATTAATTACTTTTTTTTTTACTTTTATTAATTTATAATGTTTTTGGATTTTATGTTTAAAAACGCAAGAAAGATAAATAAAAGAAAGAAAAACTTACAAATATGTACATGGTTGATTTTTTAACGAGTCGTTTACTCGAGTCCATATCGTAATCACGTTTCCTCCGAATAAAAGGCGAGGTCCTCCTTCTCGGTTTCATTGAATCCCTCATCGTTTAACTTCAACCGATGACCATTCACCTTGAAATGTTCTCCATCCTTTCCAATTAACTCAACATGACCTGCCGAAAAAGCTTGTTTGACCACAAATGGGCAGGACCATCGTGACCTAAGTTTTCCCGGCAAAAATTTGAACCGTGAATTATAAAGTAAGACTTTTTGACCAGGTTCAAACTCCTTTCTTTCTCGCAAACGGGCATCGTGCCAACGTTTAGTTATCCACCTTATACGAAAAGGAGTTCTCGTACGCATCTAACCTTAACTCATCTAACTCATTTAGTTGCACGAGCCTATTCTCACCCGCCTTTTTAAGATCCATATTAACATTTTTCAACGGCTAATAAGCTTTATATTCCACGTCTACCGGAAGATGGCACACTTTACATTAAATGAGTCGAAACGGTATGGTTCCGAGAGGTGTTTTTAATGCGGTTCGGAAGGCCCACAACGCGTCATCTAGTTTGTGTTGCCATATCTTCAGATTGTCATTAATTGTTTTTTCAAGGATACGCTTCAAAGCGCGATTAGTATTCTCCACTTGCCCACTCGTTTGTGGGTGATAAGCGGTAGAGAATCTATGAGTAACACCATACTTCTTTAACACCTTTTCGAGAAGGTGGTTAGCAAAGTGGCTGCCACGATCAGAAATGAGCGCCTTTGAAATTCCAAAGCGCGAGAAAAGATTCTTCAAGAAATTCACCACGACCCGTGCATCGTTCGTGGGTAGAGCTTTAGAATCCGCCCATTTAGACACATAAGCGACAGCTACTAAGATATATTTGCAGTTATGGGAACTTGAGAAAGGACCTATAAAATCAATTCCCTACACATCGAAAACTTCACACACTTAGATGCCGGTTTGCAGCATCTCATCCCGTTTGGTGATGGTGCCTGTTCGTTGGCATGCATCACAGGTACGAACAAACGCATGAGTGTATTTAAAGATCAAGGGCCAATAAAAGCCCGAGTCAAACACTTTCTTAGCGGTATGGCTTGGCCCATAGTGACCACCGGTGGGACCTTGATGACAATGCTCAAGAATTTGTTGAGCTTTTTTCCTGTACACACACCGGCCCATCACTTGATCCGCACAAACTCGAAAAAGATGAGGGTGATCCCAAAAGTAGTATTTCAAATCCGCAAAGAATTTCTTCTTTTGCTAATAAGTTAATCCCTTCTGAAGAACCCCTGAGGCTAGATAATTTGCTTAGTCCGCAAATCAAGGAACTTCCGAGTCATTATCGACTCACATTAGAAATTCATAGAGAAATGTGTTCTTTATATCCGACTCATTGACCCTTTCCAAATTAGGATTATCAAGTCGAGACAGATGGTCAGCTGCAAGGTTCTCGTCCCCCTTTTTATCACGAATCTCAATATCAAATTCTTGTAAGAGAACAACCCAACGAATGAGACGTTGCTTGGCATCTTGCTTAGCAAAAAGGTACTTAAGGGCTGAGTGGTCGGTATAGACAATAGTCTTGGACAACACCAAATAAGTACGAAATTTATCAAATGCGAAGACAACCGCGAAGAACTCTTTCTCAGTTGTGGTATAATTAACCTGAGCTTCCGTTAGTGTCCTACTCGCTGAGTAAATTGGACGAAAATGATTATCATGGCGTTGCCCTAAGACGGCTCCCAATGCATAATCGCTAGCGTCACACATAAGCTCAAAAGGTAAACTGAAATCAAGCGAAAAAATTATAGGAGCCTGTGTGAGCTTGGCTTTCAGAATAGAGAAGGCGTTCTTGCAATCATCATTAAAATCAAACAGAACATCTTTCTCAAGAAGTCTAGTCATGGGGCGGGCGATTTTAGAAAAGTCTTTTATGAATAGCCTATAGAAGCCCGTGTGACCAAGGAAACTACGAATGGCATTAACATTCGAAGGTTCAGGTAGTTTAGATATGACTTCAATTTTGGATTGGTCTACCTCAATGCCCGAACGAGATATTTTATGGCCAAGGACAATGCCTTCCCTTACCATGAAATGACATTTCTCCCAATTGAAAACAAGATTTGCTTTCTCGTAACGAATTAGCATACATTCAATATTGGAAAGACATGAGTCAAAGGAGTCTCCAAAGATGGAGAAATCGTCCATAAAGACTTCCATACACTCCTCTAACATGTCTTGGAAGATCTCCATCATGCATCTTTGAAAAGTTCCAGGTGCATTGCATAGCACGAATGGCATGCGGCGATAAACAAAAGTACCGAACGGAAAAGTGAATGTTGTCTTGTCCTGATATTGGGGGTCTATTAGGATTTGAAAATAGTCGTAGAATCCATCTAGGAAGCAGTAGAACTCCTTACTCGCTAATCGTTCAAGAATTTAGTCGATAAAAGGTAGCAGGAAGCGATCCTTCCTAGTGGCGTTGTTTAAGCAACGATAGTCTATACAAACTCTCCAACCCGTAACTGTGTGCGTAGGAACAAGTTCGTTCTTATAATTGAGCACAACGGTTGTTCTCCCCTTTTTCGGCACAACTTGGACAGGACTGACCCATGGGCTATCGGAGATTGGGTAAATTAACCTGACGTCAAGTAACTTGATAACCTCCTTTTTCACAACGTCGTTCATATTCGGGTTTAGTCTCCTTTGCCATTGAACAATGGGTTTATACTCATCCTCTAAGAGGATTTTATGAGTGCAAAAGGAGGGGTTGATGCCCAGTATGTCGGTCATTTTCCAAGCTATTGCTTTTTTGTGAGCCTTTAACAAATTAATTAACCGACCCTTTTGATCACTAGAAAGAGTAGAAGATATAATTACCGGTAATTCTGAAGTACCCTGATGATAGGCATACTCCAAATTTTCCGGGAGCTTCTTAAGTTCAAGCACGGGTGGTTCTTCCAAAGAAGTTTTAATACGGAACTTATCCTCTTCCTTGATCTCTTCAACCAGTTCCTCTTCTTTGAGATCTTCTTCATCACTTAATTCATCATATGTATCCACTTTCATAAAGTTT
This sequence comes from Rutidosis leptorrhynchoides, assembly GCF_046630445.1. Taxonomy (NCBI): domain Eukaryota; kingdom Viridiplantae; phylum Streptophyta; class Magnoliopsida; order Asterales; family Asteraceae; genus Rutidosis; species Rutidosis leptorrhynchoides. The sequence continues at coordinate 422,485,460 of NC_092333.1, forward strand.
TCAAATTCAGCATCTAAAACAAAATCATCGCTTCCATCCATGGGAACAAAACATATGGTATCAACCTCCAATAGTTCCTGCAAATCATGCTCAACACACAAAACTATAACATCACGTTAAAAGCAAGTATCATCATCAGTGGACTTGGATTGTTTCATAGCTTTGCCTACATGATAAATCACTCTTTCGTCACCTACACCTATGCTAAGTTGGTTTTGTTGAACATGTATAATAGCATCAGCGGTGTTTAGAAAAGGTCGACCTAGGATGATTGGTACTTTAGTGTCCTCTTTCATTCCAAGCACTACAAAATTGGCCGGAAAGAATAATGGCTCCCTATTCGGACAAGGGTTATTCACTTTCACTATTAAATCTTTAGCAATACCTATGGGAGTGTTAAAAGAATTGTTAGCCAACCGGATTCCCATTCTAGTCAATTTTAAGTCTCCTAGGCCAAGTTTTAAATACAATGAGTAAGGCATTAAATTAACGCTTGCCCCTAAGTTGGCTAGTGCATCATACACTACCGAATCACCCAATAAACAAGTGATGATAAAACTACCCGAATCTCCCAATTTAGGAGGTAACTTTTGCTTTTGCAAAATGGCCGAACAGGCCTCATTGAGGAATGTGGCTAATGCCTCTTGGTACTTACCTTTCGACGATATCAGGTCCTTTAAAAACTCTCCATAGTTGGTCATCCCTTTTATCACTTCTGCAAGTGGCATGCTCACACTGATTTGATTGATCATATCCAAGAACCTCTGATATTGAGTTGCTTGCTTATCCTTTTTCAAGTCTTTAGGATATGGAACTGGCGCTTTGTACAACTTCAACGGCGGTGCTCTAGTTATGATCTCCGGTGGATCATCTTTCTTTTGTTCTTGAACCTTTAGTTCATCAACCTTAGGCTCGTCCTTCTTAGACTCCTCATTAGTAGGTACCTGCAAAACAATAGGAGAAACAATAGGTGGTGACTTAAGAGTCTCCTCATTAAGGACCAAACCATTTCGGGTGGTAATGGCATTCACGTGCTCATTTCTAACCGGTCCTTTATTATTCGGATTGTACTGCGTGTTAGATGGGAGAGTACCCAGTGGTCTCTTCGATAAAGACTGAGCAATACGACCCATATCTCGTTCCAAGTTCTGAATCGAGGCCTGCTGACTTCTGACCTGCTATTTTGTGGATTCACCATCTTGCCTCAAAGCAGTAATACTCTTGTCAGTTTTCATAATAAAACCCCTTAACAATTCTTCCAACGGAGGCATCTTATTTTCTGGCTGCTGAACTGGTTGCATAGGTTGCTGAAAATTTCCAGGTGGTGCTTGTTGATTTCTGTTATTAAACCCATGCGGCATGTACGGATATGTCTTCTGATTACCCTGATAAACCTGATTACCACTCTGATAATTAGTGCCACTCGTATTTCCCATTTGTGTTGAAAAACTGCCTTCCACCTGGAAATTCACTAAGCGCAAAATCACCCTTTTTCACATGACCCAGATAATTAGCCTGTTCCTCCATTGATGCTTGATCACAGTCTTTCGTAAGATGTGGTCCCTGACATAACTCACAACCAACCTTTATCGCATGCATTTCTTTAGTCATTGACCGCACCTGTCTTGTAAAATTCGCAAGTTGAGCCTTAACTGAAGCAAGTTCGTCACTAGTTTCGGTACTAGCAACGTAAGAAGAGCGAGAGACATCCATTGCTTGGTGCCATCATATGAATGCGTAGCAGTTTCGGAGATGATTTCGTAAGCTTCGTTCGGAGTCTTTTTCATAAACGAACCACCTGCCGCAATATCAATTTCTTTCCTTGTCGGCACATTGACACCCTTGTAGAAAATTTGGACCTTATTAAAATTGTTCAACCCGTGTTGAGGACAATTGCGTAACATTTTACCGAACCGTGTCCATGCATCATAAAGTGTCATGTTTGACTTCTGTATAAAGTGATTGATGTCACTCTGCAATTTAGCAGCCTTAGAAGCCGGAAATAAACACTGCAGAAACTTATCTTCCATTGGACGCCAACTATCAATCTCACATTCGGGCAATGATTCCAACCAATCCTTGGCATCGTCTTTTAAGGACCAAGGAAACACTCTCAAATAGATAATCGTGTTAGCAACATTTGCAATCTTGAACAAGTTGCAAATAATTTTAAAGTTTCGAAGATGCTCCAATGCATCCTCTTTCGGTGTACCCCTGAACTGGCATTGGTGTGTTATCATATTCAGAATATGTCCCCTAACCTCAAAATCCGTAGTGACAGCCGGTTGTCTAATGGCATGTCCGTCACCTGCCCTCGTGGCTTTCATCATTGCTTCCACCGTCTGACCTTCTCCTCCTTCAGCCATGTTAACTTCTTCTATCTTAATATATTCAAAATTCGGAATATATAAAGGTAATTCAGCAAAACCTTCGGTGATTTCCTATTCTTCTTTAGCCTTGCTGCGTGTATGGTAAACTCTAGACAGTTCCAGAGTTATTTGTACCTAACCTGCAATCACACCACAACAAAACCCAACACGTAAAACCAAATAAAAATGACACAAAAGTAACTTTTGCAAGAATTGCTTCTCACAAAAGGATCGAATAACTAAAAGCTTGTAAGTCCCCGATTGTACACTGCTCCCCGGCAGCGGCGCCAAAAAGTTGATGTGTGTTTTATACTCTAAAAATAACTAGTAAGTATCACCCAATAATTATCACACAATACAGGCAACTAATCCCAATCGTGCAGCAATTTATAAGTAAAATTGACTAGTTCGTCCACAAAGAGTAGTTTTATCAGAAACTTTAACTTGTAATTATTCAAGTAAAAATAGGGTTGTTTTGTTTATAATTTAAACGCGTAATAAAATTGAATTAAAATCAATATAGATAAAGGTATCCACTTAGAATCAATTCCCTCGGATCAGGATTGCTGTTAAGTTCATTGCAAACAATTATATTGGTGGTAACACTATGATTATCTTTCGATTCTCACAAATTATCAACTAAATCATTAACTCAACTCTCCTTGATACTAATTCTCTAATCTAGTTACCAATATATTAATCATTATATTAATTTGACTTGAATTGCTTATGTCTCCCTAAGAATTCCACAATTATCAAGTTCTATCACAGTTTAGTTACTAATTAATCAATTATACCGGTCTCCTGTATATAATAAACCAAAGGCCTAAGCTATTCGCGTTCAATAACCTAGTAAAGATCACCACTTATTCAACTCTCATTGACTAGTTAATAATCCCTGTATCTTCAACTAATGACAAACCACAATAACAGTCGTTCTTAGCCAAGCAATACATGAAATAATAAGATCTGATTTTTCAAATCATAAAGATAGCAACCCTTCACCTTAGTTCAATCATCTAAGTGGATACAACTAGCTTAGCTACTCATAATAAAATAAAGAACACGAGAGCATGAAAAATAAACCATTGAATCCATTAACATGAATGAGAATAAAAGTAATAGCAAGATTAAACTAACCATAATTGTAAAGACCCGTCCTAATCCATAAGAACGAATACAATAACATATGATTATATCGCGAGGTAATTGACCTCTATATGATACATTTTACAAACATTGCATTCGTTTTTAAAAGACCAACTTTCTTTACAATGAAAGTCGATGGCATGCATACCATTTCATAATACATTCAACTATAATTGACCTAATAATAATTTTGATGAACTCAACGACTCAAATCAACGTCTTTCAAAATATGCCAAGAATGACTCCCAATAATATCCTTAAAATGAGCTAATGCACAGCGGAAGATTTCTTTAATACATGAGAATAAACATGCTTTCAAGTGTCAACCAAAAGGTTAGTGAGTTCATTAGTTTATCATAATCGATCATTTTCATCATTTTAATAGACCACAAGAATTTCATTTCCATTTCTCATAAATATACGTCCCATGCATAGAGACAAAATCATTCATATGGATTGAACACCTGGTAACCGACATTAACAAGATGCATATAATAATATCCCCTATCATTCTAGGAAATCCTTCGGACATGATAAAAACAAATTCGAAGTAGTAAAGCTTTCGGTACTTTGGATGGGGTTCGTTAGGCCCAATAGATCTATCTTTAGGATTTGCGTCAATTAGGGGTGCACTAATTCTCAAAATTAGTGATGTTCCCTAATTCTTAGGCTACCAAGCAAAAAGGGGCATATTCGGCTTCGATCATTCAACCATATAATGTAGTTTCGATTACTTGTGTCTATTTCATAAAACATTTATAAAAATTGCGCATGTATTCTCAGCCCAAAAATATAAAGGGTAAAAAGGCAAATGAAACTCACCATACTATATTTTGTAGTAAAAATATTATACAACAATACTGAACAATGCAGGGTCGGCCTCGGATTCACGAACTTATATCATTTATATATATATTAACACATATAATGGTAATCAAATAGTTATATATTATATCTTAGATTATATATATTATATATTTAATTTGTATTACTATTTATATAGTTTTATATATATATATATATGTATATGATTAATATTGTATTTAAAAAAATCAATAATTTGTTATATGTAAATCTTTAATTAAATAAATTTAATATATATAATTATATGTAATATTATGATAGTTGTAATAAATATACATTTATATAGAAAATATGTATTTGTAATAATAATATTGATAATATGAAAATAATAATAATAATAATAATGATAATAATAATAATAATAACTAATAATAATAATAATAATAATAATAATAATAATAATAATAATAATAATAATAATAATAATAATAATAATAATAATAATAATAATAATAATAATAATAATAAGAGTAATAATAATACTACCTCATAAGAAAAAGCTCCAAAAAAGAACTAACTGTCATTGCCCGGGATCGAACTCGTGACCTCTCCTTAAACCGTCAACACACTTAACCATTCTACCATTCGTGTTTTTCTTTTAGAATTAAACCCAGCTAATATAAATACAACCCGTTTTTATTTTTAACTAGTGTTTAGTCCATTAACAGCCCAACAGAAACCTTATACCTCGGCCCAAATTCGGCCCAACAGACCCACTCTTCTTAAGGCAGCTTAATAATTAAAAAGACTTGCAGGTTCCTGGGTTCGAACCCATGACCTCCTGTTCAACACCATCACCCAAACCACTCAGCTGTTACTTCTTTTCTTAACAGATTAATTTCTCTTAACCTTTAAATATGTGTTCTTCTTCTTCTTCTTAAAAACCCATTTCGTAATCATCTATATGTTCATTGCAACATCATCATCTATGATTATCATCACCATCAATATTTATTATCATTATCATCCGTATCATTTATCATCATCATCTCATCCTATCGTCATCAAGCATCACGACTCACCCTTAACTTTCCATTTCATCATCGTCATTTATCATACGAATATCATAACAACATCATCGTCTTATTCATGATATCATTATTGACATCACTACATCTTCATCATCCTTAATACCATCATCATTATCAATAATCATCATCAACGTTATCAACTATAATTTGTAATATAGTTACCACAAAGACCGAAATAACAAAAAAAAAAAAAACTAAAAAAAAACTCAGCAAGCACATAAAATGCTTCGTGAATTTTGTATGTCCAAAATCTATGATTAACTCAGCCCTAAACGTTCAAAACCCAACAAAAGCCTATAACAAATATCACGGCCCAGCTCCAAAATTCAACACATATTTATCTTCAGCCCAATTAGTTTAACTAAGCCCACATCTAGTAATATAAATCATTTCGTTAACTTTTAAAAAGGAGACAGAAACTAAACAGGAAACCATGATTATTCGGTTGTGGTGATTTAATGAAAAAGAAAACAGAAAGAATAGGAAACAAGGTAAACCTCTATTATATTGCAAGTGGGGTTTTTGCTTTTGTAAGTGTCGGCCATAAACGAAACAAAAAAAAATATAAAACAAGCACACCAAAATTCATTTTATCATCGTCCTTGAGAAAAAAAAATATAGGACATAAGGTTTGGATTCGAATAGCAGTTGTAAAGTATAAATGATAATGGTGGCTGTGGTGTTGGGTTATTTGATGGTAAAAAAAACAGGAGTGGATACCGAAGATATGTAGTAGCAAAAAAAATAATAATATCCTGGTGGTTTTAAATGGTGATCGAGAATGATAACGGTGACGATATGATTGGAACCGAAATCAGGAACGCAAGGATGGTAATACTTTTCGAAGTTGTTTTAATGGTGAAGGTGGTTTTGAGGTTGAGATCAGCGAGGGTGGTGTAAGAATTGTAGGATAGCGGTTGACGGTGATGAACATAGTGGTTTAAGAGTGGTGATGGTACTGTGGTGATGAAACACATAAACGTGACGATGGTAGTAACAAACTGTTATAGCAGCAGCCTATAGTAGCGAAAATATGCAGTTCAAGATGAGTTATGGGTTTACTTTCGAATAGAGAAACAGAAAAATATCATTACAAAAGTTCAAAGGTACAAAAGAAAAAAGGGTTTGTTGATTATGATGGTTCGATGGAAAACATAAAATATAAATTTGGTGATGGTGGTGTGGTTTGATGATTCATGGTGGTTGGGTTTTCAATGAAGATGATCGATGGTGGTGGGTTTGTTATGATCCCGGATGACTCGGAAGAGGAACAAGAAAAACAAGAGAAAAAGATGATGGTGGTTAGGGTGGTGACCTTGTTGGGCGATTTGTTTTCGCGACAGTGATAATAGAAAAAGTGCAGCAATAGTTATAATTTGTAAATGGGTTTCGGTTTGGTTATGGTTTGAACCAGAAACGACAAATACTAATTCGATCAAAAGGTGTTCGTTGTTTCTTGAAGGTGGTTTCTGGCCAGCAATATGAACCGAAAACACCACTATAATAGGTGATGTGGTGATCGGTTTGTATAGCTTAAGGTGAAGGTGGTGTTGGCCTTAAGTTGTTGAAGATGGAGGTGAAAGGTGGATTTTGGTTTGCTTTTAATATGGCCATCGTGGTTATATATATATATATATATATATATATATATATATATATATATATATATATATATATATATATATATATAAATGATATATATATTAATGTAATATGAAGAAATAAAATAGAAATACCATTACTATAATTTCAATCATATAGATGACGCGTACTGTGAATGATTGATTGAGAAAGGAGACAATTAGCAACAAAAAGAGGGGAGATGGGATGGAGTGATACAATGCATTCAACAAACACAAATCAATTAATATCAATTAGCTACAGCATAATAATATAATAATAATACATTATAAGTTTGATGAATTTAAATGTAACCGAACGTACAGTAAAGAGTCATTGAATTTGATTTTATTCTACCGACAGTTTTCACGGACGGTGTATCGTGCGAAAATCAGTGGCGGATAAAAGTGTTCAGAAAAATCCCATATTTTTAAATTAACTATATTTATTTATTTTGGTCATTATGGTATAAAATTCGATCATTATCTACTAAATAAAAATTACATCACTGTCCGCTCCCAATTCCAGGTAAAATATGAAAAGTGCTAAAATTCAATAGCTAGATCCTAAATACATTTTTAGTAAGTCAAAAATTTATAGAACTCATTTTCGTATCACCGTTTATTTTAAAATTACATAAGTTTGAATTTAACTTGCTTAATATCAATCGAAACATCAAACGAGTATTACAATCATTTAATATTTATTTTTAATATACTTTATTTATATATAGAGATATATTTAAAAAATAATTATTATAACATCCTATTTTTATTTTATTTATTTTTAATAACAACTATATATAATACTTCAAATTATATTTCGAATTATTATTTATATATACATACACACATATCTGTTTACAATTAATTGTTCGTGAATCGTCGAGAGCACTCGAAGGTCAATTAAATATATGAACATTGTTTCCAAAATTTTCTATACTCAACATTACAAACTTTGCTTATCGTGTCGAAACCATATAAAGATTAAGTTTAAATTTGATCGGAAATTTTCGAGTCATCACAGTACCTACCCGTTAAAGAAATTTCGTCTCGAAATTTGAGTGAGGTGGTCATGGTTAACAATAAAAATGTGTTCATGACGCATACGAGCTAGAAATTAGAGTTTCTATCATCAGTGAGTAATATGGATAAAACAATTCATTTATGTGAAGAGTACGAGTGAAGCTATCACAAAAGAGTGAAACGAGTAATTGTAGATTTGTCTTAATCGATGACGTAGTCAAAATTGATTTCTGGAAATCAAGGAATTTAGAGGAAATCTTCGTAATAAGATTTGGTTACTCGATAGTTAAGGAAATTAGGATCATCTTTGGTTAAATGCGATAATCTGTTTTGATTGTTCTGTCGGATATTTCACTATAAATCCACCCTCTTCATTTCCTTTATATTATGGAGTTCCATTCTTTTGTTTTCTCTTCCCGACTTTAAGTCAAGCGTATAATGGTCCAAAATTCGTAGATATGAAGTTTCGAATGAACATGGCTAATGTTCTAAGAGAGAAATTGTAATAGCACGATCTTGATTGATTACATTACCAGAATTCAATAGAAAAGATAGAACTATCAACAAGTTATGTTCTTGATATGTTTATATATTAGATAGAATGTAAGAGTCGTGTAACATGGCACATGATGATGTTATAATCTGTGAATCATCACGTTCCATTAGAAACTCAGCATGACTTACTGTAATATAATCACGTTGATCAAGTGTCATTATATTATACTAACTCATGCATCAGTTTCCAACACTACTTCAAAAACATTCATAATTTAAAATCGAAGGTTTACAGAATATAGAAACTAAAATAGTTTCCTTTTATGATATAACACAGACAGCGTGGAGAGATAATTAATATCGGACGAGAATATTTATGAAGATATCTTCAGAAATATTGAGGATATTCATAATGAAAGATACGATGATATCTTAGAGTTTCTAATATCGAAGGATGATGAAGAAGATTATTCCGCAAGGGTTTAGAGTAAGGAGCAAGGTAATCGATAATGACTTCAGTAGATATTGAATGATTTAGATTCTTTGAAGGCAGGTTTAGCCTTTGTGATTTGTCTACGGCCTCCTTCATAGTTTCGCATAATCCGCTTTTCGGTACTAAATTTTCTAGTGAGTGTTTCCAACACTCCATTCTTTATCATCATACTTTTGACTGTTTAGATCATCTACAATTTTTTATGTTCCCTCTGCATTTAATGCTACCATATCTGAATCATCGGTTATCAATCCGAGGTGGTTTCAATAGAATTGTGTTTTTAGATGATTAAACGCTGATGATAATATGGTGGAATATAATATAAAAGGTTCCCCAGTAACAATAAGAGAGCACACATATATATCAAGGTTAAAATAAGGTTGTTTCGAACGAAAAGTCGAAGTTGACTTGCTGGAGCTGTGATAAAATTTGCTAATTTGAAAAGGGATTACAAAATGATTTTCGGTAATAACAACGTCAAAGGAGCTAGCACAGATACGTGTTAAACGTTTACTCAGGTTCCGAATGCTTTCAGGTGCATAACTGTATGCATAAATTTTTCCTTCCATAGATGAAGTGCGGTTGGTTCATCCTCTCGATTGAGGTGTTTTCAAGAATCATGAAAGGTTTGAACGCAGATTGTAATCATCAAGCTTCAAATGAGGTTTAAGACGAAATCAAGTGGTAAACTTGAAGAATTGTTCAGTTTCATATGTTATAATCAATATTTTAATTCATTTTTAATTGTCCAATGTTGGCAGTCCACAGTTAGCAGTCCACAATTTGTAATTCAATAATTCATATATAGTTTAATATATAATATTCGAATTAATTAATAAGTATCGTGAACCGTACACATGTCTCAGACTCGATCACAACTCAAAGTATATATATTATTGTAGAATCAACCTCAACCCTGTATAGCTAACTCCATTATTACTGCATATAGAGTGTCTATGGTTATTTCAAATAATATATATAGATGCATCGATATGATATGTCAAAACCTTGTATACGTGTCCTGATATTTAAATGCGTAAATAACAGTATTTAAATGACGATAAATAAAGTGCGTAAAATAAATAACAGAAATTAAATGACGATAAATAAAATTGCGAGAATTGCGATAAATAAACTGCGATAAATAAATTGCCATAATAAAATATAATAAGCAATTAACAGTTAGCTAGGAACAGTTAGCTAAGATTTTGTTAGCGTGGATTCTTAACAAAATTTTCTCATGGTTAATTTGTTTGTTTCTAACAAATTTTATTTTGTCAAATGTTTTCTTCATTATGCCACTTGTTGGATTCTGATATGTCAAAATCCAAATATGAAATTGAATGACAATGGTTATTCTGAGGTGAACGGATTCGTATATCTGTGGATGTAAGTAGGATAGTAAATGACCGTTGAATTAGATTCGAAAAATGTACAGTGTAACTTATTAATGTGAAATCTAAATATTCCTCGGGTATTACCTACCCGTTAAAATATTTTCACCATTAACAGTTTGTACAAAAGAATTTTTAATTACAAACTTTATGAAAATATACTTACATATATATTTTCTTCAGATGTAATCATGGATTTAATGAGTTAATATGATATTAATCTCATTTGATTTACCGTTAGAACTAGAATATATAATCTCTAAAACATTAGAGATTACATAGTCTCTATGAAGAACGAAGATAATTGATGTAGAACGATACGTAGAATGAAGATAATACTCGAGGTTCAGAATGAGATGTTGAGGCGTGTGATGTTGAAACTTGGGTTGTTGGTGGTACTGGTGTTGCCGGTGCTGTTACTGAAGCTGGTACGTTTTGCACCACGTTTTCCAAATTAATTACTCGAGAGTGAAGTTCGTTGACTTCTTCTATTATTCCGGGATGATTGTCGGTCGGAACAAGCGGATGAATAAGGTTTAGAAATTGGTATAGTATATAATCGTGACGAGATACTCTGGAAATGAGGCTGAAATTGGTGTTTCGGATAGGTTCGTCGGTATGTGCATCAGGTTCTTCGCCAAGAGTGCAAGTTGGTGGGTGGAAAGGATCGCCTTCTTCTCGTCTCCATCTGTTAAGTCGACTACGAACCCATCAGATGAATTGAAGATGACTAGTTGGTTAATTCATTTCATTTACACTGCTTTCAGAGCTTAGGTGAATATCCATGTCGGAATAGCTGTCGGAATAACTATCGAAATAGCTATCGAAATCTGAGGGACTCGAACTGTTTGAGGGATTCATCTCGTACGATCAGATGGAGGATTTTCGGTAAGAAATAGATTATAGGATGTAGATTAGTACCCTGCAATACATAATTTACATATGCATATATAATACTAAAATCTCATAAGTTACGGAGGAATCTACGAAAGCTGTTAGGCAAAGGTAACAATAATAGATACGCGAAGATATGAATTTATCTATACACTGTCTATGCAATAGTGGCAGTAAGACGTGTCTAGATTTTAAGGATGATAAGCAAATAATTTTCGACACTAAATGATAAGAAAAACTTTTGACATGCAGACACGGTCGAAGTCCAGACCCACTAATGCATCTAAACAACTATCAGTTAGACACACTAATGCAAGACCTGGTTTGCTAAGACCACCACTCTGATACCACATGTAAAGACCCGTCCTAATCCTTAAGAACGAATACAATAACATATGATTACATCGTGAGGTAATTGACCTCTATATGATACATTTTACAAACATTGCATTCATTTTTAAAAGACACACTTTCTTTACAATGAAAGTTGACGGCATGCATACCATTTCATAATACATTCAACTATAATTGACCTAATAATAATTTTGATGAACTCAACGACTCGAATGCAATGTCTTTCGAAATATGCCATGAATGACTCCCAATAATATCCTTAAAATGAGCTAATGCACAGCAGAAGATTTCTTTAATACCTGAGAATAAACATGCTTTCAAGTGTCAACCAAAAGGTTGGTGAGTTCATTAGTTTATCATAATCGATCATTTTCATCATTTTAATAGACCACAAGAATTTCATTTCCATTTCTCATAAATATACGTCCCATGCATAGAGACAAAATCATTCGTATAGATTGAACACCTGGTAACCGACATTAACAAGATGCATATAAGAATATCCCCTATCATTCTGGGAAATCCTTCGGACATGATAAAAACGAATTCGAAGTACTAAAGCATCCGGTACTTTGGATGGGGTTCGTTAGGCCCAATAGATCTATCTTTAGGATTCGCGTCAATTAGGGGTGCACTAATTCTCAAAATTAGTGATGTTCCCTAATTCTTAGGCTAGCAAGCAAAAATGGGCATATTCGGCTTCGATCATTCAACCATATAATGTAGTTTCGATTACTTGTGTCTATTTCATTAAAAATTTATAAAAATTGCGCATGTATTCTCGGCCCAAAAAAATAAAGGGTAAAAAGGCAAATGAAACTCAGCATACTATATTTTGTAGTAAAAATATTATACGACGATACTGAACAATGCAGGGTCGGCCTCGGATTCACGAACCTATATTATATATATATATATATATATATATATATATATATATATATATATATATATATATATATATATATATATATATATATATATATATATATATATATATATATATATATATATATATATATATTAACACATATAGTGGTAATCAAATAGTTATATATTATATCTTAGATTATATATATTATATATTTAATTTGTATTACTGTTTATATAGTTTTATATATATATATATATATATATATATATATATATATATATATATATATATATATATATATATATATATATATATATATATATATATATATATGTATATGATTAATATTATATTAAAAAAATCAATAATTTGTTATATGTAAATCTTTAATTAAATAATTTTAATATATATAATTATATGTAATATTATGATAGTTGTAATAAATATACATTTATATAGAAAATATATATTTGTAATAATAATATTGATAATATGAAAATAATAATAATAATGATAATAATAATAATAATTATAATAATAATTATAATAATAATAATAATTAATAATAATAATAATAATAATAATAATAATTATAATAATAATAATAATAATAATAATAATAATAATAATAATAATAATAATAATAATAATAATAATAATAATAATAATAATAATAATAATACTACTACCTCATAAGAAAAAGCTCCAAAAAAGAACTAACTGTCATTGCCCGGGATCGAACTCGTGACCTCTCCTTAAACCGTCAACACACTTAACCATTCTACTATTCGTGTTTTTCTTTTAGAATTAAACCCAGCTAATATAAATACAACCCTTTTTTATTTTTAACTAGTGTTTAGTCCATTAACAGCCAAACAGAAACCTTATACCTCGGCCCAACTTCGGCCCAACAGACCCACTCTTCTTAAGGCAGCTTAATAATTAAAAAGACTTGCAGGTTCCTGGGTTCGAACCCATGACCTCCTATTCAACACCATCACCCAAACCACTCAGCTGTTACTTCTTTTCTTAACAGATTAATTTCTCTTAACCTTTAAATATGTGTTCTTCTTCTTCTTAAAAACCCAATTCGTAATCATCTATATGTTCATTGCAACATCATCATCTATGATTATCATCACCATCAATATTTATTATCATTATCATCCGTATCATTTATCATCATCATCTCATCCTATCGTCATCAAGCATCACGGCTCACCCTTAACTTTCCATTTTATCATCGTCATTTATCATACGAATATCATAACAACATCATCGTCTTATTCATGATATCATTATTGACATCACCACATCTTCATCATCCTTAATACCATCATCATTATCAATAATCATCATCAACGTTAGCAACTATAATTTGTAATATAGTTACTACAAAGACCGAAATAACTAAAAAAAATTAAATAAAAAAAAAAACTCAGCAAGCACAGAAAATGCTTCGTGAATTTTGTATGTCCAAAATCTATGATTAACTCAGCCCCAAACGTTCAAAACCCAACAAAAGCCTATAACAAATATCACGGCCCAGCTCCAAAATTCGACCCATGTTTATCTTCAGCCCAATTAGTTCAACTAAGCCCCATCTTGTAATATAAATCATTTCGTTAACTTTTAAAAAGGAGACGGAAACTAAACAGGAAACCATGATTATTCGGTTATGGTGATTTAACGAAAAAGAAAACAGAAAGAATAGGAAACAAGGTAAACCTCTATTATATTGCAAGTGGGGTTTTTGCTTTTGTAAGTGTCGGCCATAAACGAAACAAAAAATATATATATATAAAACAAGCACACCAAAATTCATGTTATCATCGTCCTTGAGAAAAAAAAATATAGGACATAAGGTTTGGATTCGAATAGCAGTTGTAAAGTATAAATGATAATGGTGGCTGTGGTGTTGGGTTGTTTGATGGTAAAAAAAAATAGGAGTGGATACCGAAGATTTGTAGTAGCAAAAAAAATAATAATATCCTGGTGGTTTTAAATGGTGATCGAGAATGATAACGGTGACGATATGATTGGAACCGAAATCAGGAACGCATGGATGGTAATACTTTTCGAAGTTGTTTTAATGGTGAAGTTGGTTTTGAGGTTGAGATCAACGAGGGTGGAGTAAGATTTGTAGGATGGCGGTTGACGGTGATGAACATAGTGGTTTAAGAGTGGTGATGATACGGTGGTGATGAAACACATAAACGTGACGGTGGTAGTAACAAACTGTTATAGCAGCAGCCTATAGTAGCAAAAATATGCAGTTCAAGATGAGTTATGGGTTTACTTTCAAATAGAGAAACAGAAAAATATCGTTACAAAAGTTGGAAGGTACAAAAGAAAAATGGGTTTGTTGATTATGATGGTTCGATGGCAAACATAAAATATAGAATTTGGTGATGGTGGTGTGGTTTGATGATTCATGGTGGTTGGGTTTTCAATGAAGATGATCGATGGTGGTGGGTTTGTTGTGATCCCGGATGACTCAGAAGAGGAACAAGAAAAACATGAGAAAAATATGATGGTGGTTAGGGTGGTGACCTTGTTGGGCGATTTGTTTTCTCAATAGTGACAATAGAAAAAGTGCAGCAATAGTTATAATTTGTAAATGGATTTCGGTTTGGTTATGGTTTGAACCAGAAACGACAAATACTAATTCGATCAAAAGGTGTTCGTTGTTGCTTGAAGGTGGTTTCTGGCTAGCAAGATGAACCGAAAACACCACTATAATAGGTGATGTGGTGATCGATTTGTATAGCTTAAGGTGAAGGTGGTGTTGGCCTTAAGTTGTTGAAGAGGGAGGTGAAAGGTGGATTTTGGTTTGCTTTTAATATGGCCATCGTGGTTATATATATATATATATATATATATATATATATATATATATATATATATATATATATATATATATATATATATATATATATATATATATATATATATATATATATATATATATATATCATATAGATGACACGTACTGTGAATGATTGATTGACAAAGGAGACAATTAGCAACCGAAAGAGGGGAGATGGGATGGAGTGATACAATGCATTCAACAAACACAAATCAATTAATATCAATAAGCTACAGTATAATAATAATATAATAATACATTATAAGTTTGATGAATTGAAATGTAACCGAACGTACAGCAAAGAGTCATTGAATTTGATTTTATTCTACCGACAGTTTTCACGGACTGTGTATCGTGCGAAAATCAGTGGCGGATAAAAGTGTTCAGAAAAATCCCATATTTTTAAATTAACTATATTTATTTATTTTGGTCATTATGCTATAAAATTCGATCATTATCTACTAAATAAAAATTACATCACTGTCCGCTCCCAATTCCAGGTAAAATATGAAAAGTGCTAAAATTCAACAACTAGATCCTAAATACATTTTTAGTAAGCCTAAAATTTATAGAACTCATTTTCGTATCATCGTTTATTTTAAAATTACATAAGTTTGAATATAACTTGCTTAATATCAATCGAAACATCAAACGAGTATTACAATCATTTAATATTTATTTTTAATATACTTTATTTATATATAGAGATATATTTAAATAATAATTATTATAACATCCTATTTTTATTTTATTTATTTTTAATAACAACTATATATAATACTTCAAATTATATTTCGAATTATTATTTATATATGCATACACACATATCTGTTTACAATTAATTGTTCGTGAATCGTCGAGAGCACTCGAAGGTCAATTGAATATATGAACATTGTTTCCAAAATTTTCTAAACTCAATATTACAAACTTTGCTTATCGTGTCGAAACCATATAAAGATTAAGTTTAAATTTGATCGGAAATTTCCGGGTCGTCACAACAATTGTTGTAATGTTGTAAAGATAATGAAAAACTGAAAGAAATATATAGAAATTCGTACCCTAGTGGCTGGAACAACAAAATTCGTAAGTGCAAAACTGATTACCCTAAAAAGGGTTAAAAACGCATATTATACTAAACCCAAAAACTGAGTCGGCTGCACAATCTCGCGACCGCATTAGAGGAATCGCGGTCGCGAGTCTTCATCAAAATCGTGGTCGCATTGCTGGAATCGCGACCGCGAGGTCACCTTTTTATCTTCCAAAGTTCTGTTAACGCATTGCGAACGCGAGATTTTTATCACGGGAAAACAACGAATTGAGATCACATTGGAGTAATCGCGGTCGCGAGATGCCTTAATTCAACCAGTATTTTTCTATTTTAATTCTTCACTTTGGCTTTTCACTTCGACTCTCGATTTCTTCCTCAAAACAGCAGAACTTTCAACCAAATAACTTAAAAAACCATATAATTCTTCAAACCATTTCATAAGAACGTAATAACTCAAACATTAACATTTCCTTCACCATTTCTTCAATTATAACCAAAAAACTCAATAAAAACTAACCGATATTGCGAGTAAGAATATGTATAAATGGAGCAATATCCGGACTATAGTCCAACTCACTAATAAACCTAGTACTTTACTGAGGATAACCTCCAAGGTATAGTTACCTTTCAATTATACAACCAAGTGACATAGTTTTCACTATTCAACGAGAACTCTGAGAGTAAGTAGGTCTGTGTAATTGACTCATCCAACCAGATCTACACCATTCCAAACATAGCCTTAACATAAGCATAATTACCTTTTCCTAACTCAAATCTAATATCTTGGTCAACATTTCCCTGATCTGCATACTTCGGATATCCTTCCACTTTATTTACTTTTATGCAATTAGGATTATTATTTTAAACCAACTACTATCTTTTATCTAGGTAATTTAAATAAAAGACAATTATCCACTTGATCTTCAATTCGTTAATCCATTCAAAAAAACAACCCTAGGTTAACTTACACCTTCTACACCTTAGAAAGTTAAAAGTAAATTTAGGCCCTGCATAATATAAATAAACAAAACCACTGTATGCTACCTTGATCAACTGAATCTGACGTCCTGCGGCCTAACGACACCGCACGAATAAAACCTTCCGTTTCGGCCATATCATTGTAGAGAAAAGTTTTCTGGCGCCGCTGCCGGGGATCGAATATTTTGATTGAGAAAGATATTGAACAGACAAAAGTATTGTTTGGTGGTGTCTAAGAAAGACAATTATACACGGACTTGGTTCTTGGATTTTTCGAACAGTCTCCAATTATATTGGAACTAAAAGGATCCTGCCTCTCCGTAGTCGGCCTGGCCACCTAGATACGAAGTAATCTGTAAGAAGTCCTATCAGTTAAAATATCCGATAAGGTTAGCGACCGAATTTCAAGAATAAATTTTTTTATTAAATTATCGATCCTTTTAGTCAATTAATATTTTCTAAAAGTTACTTTTCAAGTCTTTTTAATAGAAAATCTAAAAATGGAACAACCAAAACAGCCTTGCTTCTATACATAAGTCATGCTTGAAGGAAAGAGGAGGACCAATCACCTTAGGAACCGAAGGAATTCCTGAAATCAGTTCACACATGATTAAACTGGTCAGTATGATCTGTAAATTTCAAGGAATACCAACTGACGATCCAAACTTTCATTTAAACAAATTTATCAGTCTGTTTGACTCTTTTAGGTAGGAAGAAAACAAGGAAAACATTTTGAAACTTCATTTATTTTCAATATTCTCTGTCTACACGCGCTTTAGCATGGTTTGACGAACTTAACCCGAATTCAATACATTCATGGGAGGAACTAGCCACCAAGTTTTTAAAAAATTTTATCCACCCTCCCTGCAAACCTGTTTAAGAAATGACATCACAAACTTTTCTCAAAAAGAAAACGACTCATTGTGTCTTGCATGGAATAGAGTAAAGGTGATGCTTAAAAGATGTCCGGATCATTCGTTAAGTCGGGGAGACATAATCTGTACGCTTTACAATGGTTTGAACAAGGATGATAAGTCTCTCCTAGACATGGCCTCGCAAGGCAATTTCATGTCACGAACAGCAGACAAAGCATGGAATCTTTTGGACACAATAACTGCACAACAGGAAGATTGGAACAATGAAGCTGCTGAGAAGGATGACGTCTTCTCTCATACGGTACAAATGCTGGAAACTAGGTTACAAGATCTCAACCTCACTCTTCAAAGTTTACCAATTCCTAAAAATTCCGATGCTACTAGAATCAATCTAAGGTATCCTTACCCTAGATGGGCACATAAACAGCAAAATAGCTCGAACCATAATATAATCTTCCCATTACACAAACATACTCTCCACTCTAAGGAGAGTTTAGTTGAATTTATGAAAAAGCAATACACGATAAACCTTTAAGTCATAGAATGTCAAAATAAGTTTGATACTTTGATAAAGTCTTTTGAAGAATTAATAACCAATTTTCAGCTTATGCTCAAACGTTTAACCACTAAAGTTGATATAGAGTGTAGTGAGTTTGATGCCCTAGTGGTCACTAGAGGTGGGAAGGAAACAACTGTTAATATACTCATACAAGATTTTTTTGATAAGGAACCTGTGTCAATTGACCCAGTTGTCAATCCACCGGAACCTATCTCTCCTAAGGCCCCGAAAATTATTCTGCACGCTCGCATACCTTTCCCAGGTAGGCTTAGGAAGGAAAAACAAGAAGTGCAATTCGCTAAGTATTGGGATATTATCAAGAATTTACATTTGAATGTACGACTAGTAGATGCTTTAGTAGAAATGCCAAACTGCGCTAAATTTTCAAAGAATTGCTTTCAAACAAAGAGAGATTAAGAGAGATAGTTAGCTTACCCTTAAGTGAAGAATGTCCATTAGTGTTACAACATGGTATTCCCCCTAAGTTAAGAGATACAGGAAGATTTATGATACCTTGATACCTGCAAGATGTCCAAATTAGCAATGCATTAGCAGACTTAGGAGCCAGACTATCCAGAATGACTTAAGACCTACCCGGAATGACTATCCAATTCATGGACATATCAGTTAAGATTCCTTGAGGAATCGCTGAAGATGTCCTAGTTAGAGTGGATAAGTTTGCATTTTCCGTTGATTTCGTCATTATGGATATTGAGGAAGACACGAAGGTCCCACTCATACTTGGCAGACCATTCCTAAATACTGCCAAGGTTTTAATTGATATTCACGAGAAATCATTGAAATTAAGAGTTGGAAGTGAAGAAGTCACATTCAATGTCGACCGACTCATGAGCCACCCTCGCGAAAAAGATATCAATCTCACTGATTCTTTTCAAGAACTCGTCAACAAATATCTGGAGGATACCATGGCTATATGTAGTCAAGATCAAATTTCTAAGGATCTGTTCTTTACACCTCCTGAAGGAAATCTCGACATCTATTCAGCCATAAACCTTAGTCAACATAGATCTCCCCTCTTCAAAAGTAATTTTATTGGCAAAACTATCCAAATAGCACCGCTAGGACAAGGCATTCTCCTACCTCTATTAAGTAGAAGACCGAATGAAGAGACAGATTTCATTCCGGTATTTTAGGAACCCCAGTCAAAAGAGGACTGTGTTAACTGTAGTGACCCGAACTTTTCCATGTTTATATATATTAATTGAGATTGATATTTACATGACTAAATGTTTCCAACATGTTAAGCAATCAAACTTGTTAAGACTTGATTAAATGAAATAAGTTTCATATAGACAATTGATCACCCAAGTTGACCGACGATTCACGAACGTTACAAAATTGTGAAAACTACATGTTGTGGTATATATAGACATATATAGATGGTTGACATGAGATTATGATGAGTAAGTATATCACTAAGTATATTAACAATGTGTTTGATATACATAAGAAATGAGTTTACTAAGTTAAGAAACTCGAAATGTTATATATAACGATTATCATTATGATAACGTCTACTAAATACATATGAATCATTTTAAGATATTGATACACTATATTTAACATGATAAAATGATATTTAAATATATCATTAAGTGTGTTAACAATGAACTACATATGTAAAAACAAGACTACTAACTCAAGAATTACGAAACGAGACTTATATGTAACGATTATCGTTGTAACGATATTTTAATGTATGTATCATATTAAGAGATATTCATGCATCATAATATCATGATAATATAATAATTTAACATCTCATTTGATATAATAAACATTGGGTTAACAACATTAATTGAGATCGTTAACTTAAAGGTTTCAAAACAACACTTACATGGAACGACTAACGAAGACTTAACGACTCCATTAGAATGTATATACATGTTGTGTTTTGATATGTATTCTTACACTTTTGAAAGACTTCAAGACATATATCAAAGTTCTTCTACTTAACAAAAATACTTACAATTACATCTTCGTTCAGTTTCATCAACAATTCTACTCGTATGCACCCGTATTCGTACTCGTACAATACACAGCTTTTAGATGTATGTACTATTGGTATATACACTCTAATGATCAGCTCTTAGCAGCCCATGTGAGTCACCTAATACATGTGGGAACCATCATTTAGCAACTAGCATGAAATATCTCATAAAATTACAAAAATATTAGTAATCATTCATGACTTATTTACATGAAAACAAAATTACATATCATTTATATCTAATCCATATACCAATGACCAAAAACACCTACAAACACTTTCATTCTTCAATTTTCTTCATCTAATTGATCTCTCTCAAGTTCCATCTTCAAGTTCTAAGTGTTCTTCATAAATTCCATAAGTATAGTTTCATAAAAATCAAGAATACTTCCAAGTTTGCAAGTCTACTTCCAAGCTTTCTAATCCATTCCAAGTAATCATCTAAGATCAAGGAACCTTTGTTATTTACAGTAGGTTATCTTTCTAATTCAAGGTAATATTCATATTCAAACTTTGATTCAATTTCTACAACTATAACAATCTTATTTCGAGTGAAAATCTTACTTGAACTGTTTTCGTGTCATGATTCTGCTTCAAGAACTTTCAAGCCATCCAAGGATCCTTTGAAGCTAGATCCATTTTTCTCATTTCTAGTAGTTTTATTCAGAAAACTTGAGGTAGTAATGATGTTCATAACATCATTCGATTCATACATATAAAGCTATCTTATTCGAAGGTTTAAACTTGTAATCACTAGAACATAGTTTAGTTAATTCTAAACTTGTTCGCAAACAAAAGTTAATCCTTCTAACTTGACTTTTAAAATTAACTAAACACATGTTATATATCTATATGATATTCTAACTTAATGATTTAAAACCTGGAAACACGATGAACACCATAAAATCGGATATACGCCGTCGTAGTGAAATCGGGGGATGTTTTGGTTTGGATAATTAAAAACTATGATAAACTTTGATTTAAAAGTTTTTCTTCTGGGAAAATGATTTTTCATATGAACATGAAACTATATCCAAAAATCTTGGTTAAACTCAAAGTGAAAGTATGTTTTTCAAAGTGGTCATCAAGATGTCGTTCTTTTAACGGAAATGACTACCTCTTTAGTAATTGACATGTAACTTAAATTTCTGACTATAAACCTATACTTTTTCTAATTGTATTCTTAAATTATAGTTCAATATGAAACCATAGCAATTTGATTCACTCAAAACGGATTTAAAATGAAGAAGTTATGGGTAAAACAAGATTGGATATTTTTGATCTTTTTAGCTACGGGAAATGTTTAACAAATCTATACAAATCATATCCTAGCTAACTTATATTGTATTATACATGTATTCTAATAAATTATGTAATCTTGGGATACCATAGACACGTATGCAAATGTTTTGACATATCATATCGACCCATGTATATATATTATTTGGAACAACCATAGACACTCTATATGCAGTAATGTTGGAGTTAACTATACAGGGTTGAGGTTGATTCCAAAAATATATATACTTTGAGTTGTGATCTAGCCTGAGACATGTATACACTGGGTCGTGGATTGATTCAAGATAATATATATCGATTTATTTCTATACATCTAACTGTGGACAACTAGTTGTAGGTTACTAACGAGGACAGCTGACTTAATACACTCAAATCTTTAAAACATAATAAAAATGGTTGTAATTATATTTTGATCATACTTTGATATATATGTACATATTTGTATAGGTTCGTGAATCGATCCGTGGCCAAGTCTTATTTCCGAGGAAGGAAATATCTGTGAAAGTGAGTTATAGTCCCACTTTTAAAATCTAATATTTTTGGGATGAGAATACATGCAAGTTTTATAAATGATTTACAAAATAGACACAAGCACGTGAAACTACATTCTATGGTTAAATTATCGAAATTGAATATGCCCCTTTTTATTAAGTCTGGTAATCTAAGAATTAGGGAACAGACACCCTAATTGACGCGAATCCTAAAGATAGATCTATTGGGCCTAACAAACCCCATCCAAAGTACCGGATGCTTTAGTACTTCGAAATTTATATCATATCCGAAGGGTGTCCCGGAATGATGGGGATATTCTTATATATGCATCTTGTTAATGTCGGTTACCAGGTGTTCACCATATGAATGATTTTTATCTCTATGTATGGGATGTGTATTGAAATATGAAATCTTGTGGTCTATTGTTACGATTTGATATATATAGGTTAAACCTATAACTCACCAACATTTTTGTTGACATTTAAAGCATGTTTATTCTCAGGTGAATGCTAAGAGTTTCCGCTGTTGCATACTAAAATAAGGACAAGATTTGGAGTCCATGTTTGTATGATATTGTGTAAAAACTGCATTCAAGAAACATATGTTGATGTAATATATTTCTATTGTAAACCATTATGTAATGGTCATGTGTAAACAGTATATTTTAGATTATCATTATTTGATAATCTACGTAATGTTTTTAAAACCTTTATTGATAAAATAAAGGTTATGGTTGTTTTTAAAATGAATGCAGTCTTTGTAAAACGTCACATATAGAGGTCAAAACCTCGCAATGAAATCAATTAATATGGAACGTTTATAATCAATATGAACGGGACATTTCAGTTGGTATCCGAGCGTTGGTCTTAGAGAACCAGAAAATTTGCATTAGTGTGTCTTATCGAGTTTGTTAGGATGCATTAGTGAGTCTGGACTTCGACCGTGTTTTCTTTAAAAATGATTACTTAACATTTTTGTTGGAAACTATATATTATTAACATGTAAATATTATGTGATATATTAATCTCTTAACATGTTTGATATTGTGTGATAGATGTCTACCTCTAGCACAAATCCCATTGACTCACCTTATAATAACGAAGAGTCCAATATATATTGGCAAGATTCACAAGTTCCCGAAGAACCGGAAGAAGGGGAAATGGAACCGGAAGAAGAGGAACCGGAAGAAGAGGAACCAGAAGAAGAGGAACAGGAAGAAGAAGAGGTTCCTGAGGGGGAATAGTAGGAACCACTAAAAACCGGTCAAATAAAAGAAAATCCTCAACCAATGGACCAAAGTTAATAATGGTCAATGGTGTTTCCGCTAAGAAAGCAAAATATTGGGAAAATTACCAATTTTCTGATGAATCGGATCCTGATGAGGATTCCGATGATGTTATAGAAATTACCCCGACCCAATTTAATGAGGCAAAAGAAAATAATAAGGGAAAATGCATAAAATAGAGAAATCTGATTCCGACCCCGATGAACTTTATATGTACCGTCAACACCCGTATTTTCAATATCGTGACAATAACCCGGGAACCTCTAAACCACCAGGTTTTTCTAAACCAATGTGGAAAACGACGACTCATATTAGAGGAACATCATATATCCCTAGAAGATTAGGAAAAAGAACCAAGTTCGAAGAAAAAGAAACCAGTGATTCAGATTAGAGGGGTGTGAGCATGTTGTGTAATAAATGTATTGTAGTGTGCTTGTACTTTTATGTTCTATGTAAAAATTGCTTGTATTGTTTGTTATTACGAATCTAATCCTTGTCTATTTTACAGTATAAAAACAAAATGGACGTTAAGAGTAGACAACCGAATATTTTAGAAGACCTACCAGAGGATATGATTGAGGAAATCTTGTCTAGAGTCGGTCAGAATTCATCAGCACATTTAGTTATGGCGAAATTAACTTGTCAAACATTTGAAAGACTTTCTAGAAATGCCTTAGTTTATAAAAGGCTTTCCTTTGACAGGTGGGGTATATCACATTAGGGAGACCGTAAGTTACGCCGTGTTTTCTTTAAAGCATTAAATGCGGGGAACCCAAATGCAATTTTACGCTACGGGTTAAGAACATATTTTGACTCAACATATCCCAACATAGGATTTCGTGAATTAGAGAGAGCTTCTAACATGCAACATAAGGAAGCATGTTATGCTTATGGGTTAGTGATGTTCGCTTCTTACCAAAGTGAGAAAAATAACATCGAATTGCAGCTTTTAAATAAAACTTTCCCACAAGTGACGGATTCAGTAGTTGGGGTGAGAAACAAGGTTTTTACATTATTACGGGGCTGTTGGACATTAAGAAATCCTCATCCTTTTGACGACATTACAACATGCTGCCTAGCCAATAGTCATAACAGTTATTTTCCACAAGACCAAGGATGGGAAGTCGTCTTAGTAAAACCAGAATGCATGACTTGTTTCTGGACTTATGAATTACGTGTCTTTATTTTCTTTGCTGAACAACTTGCGTATTAACTAGATTTATCTTCAAAACTGTCATGTATCATAGTGTACTATATTTCATGTTATATGTAATATAGCGAAGTTGTAAGTTTGAAGAATATTTGTATGTGATATATTATTATAAGCAGTTTTTCATATGGAATTGTAGTAGTTGAATTGTATATTAGCTACTAAGTATGAACTTAATGGGTAGGTAGTACTCGAATTTAAACTTGTAAAACGCTAATATGAAGAAAAAGCTTTTATAAATGAGTTCATATTATGCTACGAGATACTATTGACTACTCTTAATATTCTGTATGATTAACTTGTTTCATTTGACTATTTTGAAGGAAATGGCACCGACTACTCGACACACCTTGAATATGAGCGAAGTGGAATTTCGTGCCTTTCTTGCTTCAAACATAGCCGCAGTACAGGCCGCGCTACATACCAACAATAACTCTGAATCTAGCAATACAGCTAACGGCGCAAGAAATCGTGTAGGATGCTCCTATAAGGAATTCACTGCCTGCAAACCTTCAGAATTTGATGGGACCGAAGGACCAATCGGATTGAAATGGTGGACCGAGAAAGTTAAATCGATGTTTGCCATAAGTAAGTGTGCTGAAGAAGACAAAGTAAAGTACGCTACGCATACCTTCACATGTATTGCGTTAACAAGGTGGAATACCTATCTAGAGCAAGTGGGACAAGATGCTGCTTACGCGCTACCGTGGTCAGTATTCAAGTACTTGATGAACGAGAAGTACCGTCCCAGAACCGAGGTCAATAAGCTCAAGTCAGAACTTAGAGGGTTACGAACACAGGGATTCGATATTACTTCGTACGAAAGACGATTCACAGAATTGTGCCTATTGTGTCCGAGAGCGTTCGAATATGAGGAAGAGAAGATCGACGCGTTTGTGAAAGGGTTACCGGAGAGAATCCAAGAATATATAAGTTCACACGATCCTGCCTCCATACAAAAGGCATGTAGAATGGCTCA
Source organism: Rutidosis leptorrhynchoides (assembly GCF_046630445.1). Classification (NCBI taxonomy): domain Eukaryota; kingdom Viridiplantae; phylum Streptophyta; class Magnoliopsida; order Asterales; family Asteraceae; genus Rutidosis; species Rutidosis leptorrhynchoides. The sequence goes on from NC_092333.1 coordinate 422,511,627, forward strand.
CAAACTAGTGAACCAGATTGAGGGAAGAATTAAAGAACAGGCGGCCGAAGAGGCCAACGTGAAGCTAGTCAAAAGAAAGTGGGAGGAAAACGGTGATAAGAGTCACAAAAACAACAACAACTATCCCAACAATCGCAACATCAATCGCAACTACAACAAACGGCACAACAACAACTACAACAATCATCCCAACAACAATAACAACCGCAACAACAACAACAACAATCAGAAGCAGCTATGCCAAAGGTGTGAAAAGTATCACTCGGGGTTCTGCACCAAATTTTGCAACAAGTGTAAAAGAAATGGTCATATCGCGGTGAAGTGTGAGGTCTACGGACCAGGGGTTAACAGAACGAAAGGAATAAATGGTGTCGGAACGAGTAATGGCGGAGCAAGTAGTGCCGGAGTAAGTTATGCCAATGTAGTTTGTTATAAATGTGGAAAACCGGGCCACATTATTAGAAATTGCCCGAACCAGGAGAACACAAATGGACAAGGCAGCGGAAGAGTTTTCAATATTAATGCGGCAAAGGCACAGGAAGACCCGGAGCTTGTTACGGGTATGTTTCTTATTGACAATAAATCTGCTTACGTTTTATTTGATTTGGGTGCGGATAGAAGCTATATGAGTAGAGATTTTTGTGCTAAATTAAGTTGTCCATTGACGCCGTTGGATAGTAAATTTTTACTCGAATTAGCAAACGGTAAATTAATTTCAGCAGATTATATATGCTGGAATCGAGAAATTAAACTGGGTAGCGAAATATTTAAGATTGATTTGATACCAGTAGAGTTAGGGAGTTTTGATGTAATAGTTGGCATGGACTGGCTGAAGGAGATGAAAGCAGAGATCGTATGTTACAAAAATGCAATTCGCATTGTACGAGAAGAAGGAGAACCCTTAATGGTGTACGGAGAAAAGGGCAACATGAAGCTACATCTTATTAGTAATTTTAAGGCACAAAAACTAATAAGAAAAGGTTGCTATGCTGTTCTAGCACACGTCGAGAAAGTACAAACTGAAGAAAAGGGCATCAATGATGTTTCCGTCACAAAAGAATTTCCCGATGTATTTCCGAAAGAATTACCAGGACTACCTCCACATCGATCTGTTGAATTTCAAATAGATGTTGTACCAGGAGCTGCACCAATAGCTCGTGCTCCTTACAGACTCGCACCCAGCGAGATGAAAGAACTGCAAAGCCAACTGCAAGAACTATTAGAACGTGGTTTCATTCGACCAAGCACATCACCATGGGGAGCTCCTGTTTTGTTTGTCAAGAAGAAGGATGGTACATTTAGGTTGTGTATTGACTACAGAGAGTTGAATAAACTTACCATCAAAAACTGTTATCCACTGCCGAGAATTGATGACTTATTTGATCAACTACAAGGCTCGTCAGTTTATTCGAAAATCGATTTACGTTCTGGATATCATCAAATGCAAGTAAAGGAGGATGATATTCCAAAAACTACTTTTAGGACGCGTTATGGTCATTACGAGTTTATGGTTATACCGTTTGGATTGACTAACGCAATAGCTGTGTTCATGGACCTTATGAACCGAGTGTGTGGGCCATATCTTGACAAGTTTGTCATTGTTTTCATCGATGACATACTTATTTACTCAAAGAATGATCAAGAGCATGAAGAACATTTGAGAAAAGTGCTAGAAGTATTGAGGAAAGAAAAACTGTACGATAAGTTTTCAAAGTGTGCATTTTGGTTGGAAGAAGTTCAATTCCTCGGTCACATAGTGAACAAAGAAGGTTTCCAAGTGGACCCGGCAAAGATCAAAACCGTTGAAAAGTGGGAAACCCCAAAAAACTCCGAAGCATATACGTCAATTTTTAGGATTGGCTGGTTACTACAGAAGATTCATCCAAGATTTCTCCAAAATAGCAAAACCCTTGACTGCATTAACGCATAAAGGGAAGAAATTTGAATGGAAGGATGAATAAGAGAAGGCATTTCAGTTATTGAAGAAAAAGCTAACTACGGCACCTATATTGTCATTACCTGAAGGGAATGATGATTTTGTGATTTATTGTGACACATCAAAGCAAGGTCTCGGTTGTGTATTAATGCAACGAACGAAGGTGATTGCTTATGCGTCTAGACAATTGAAGATTCACGAGCAAAATTATACAACTCATGATTTGGAATTGGGTGGTGTTGTGTAACGACCCGCACTTTTTCGATCATACTATACTTATAAGATTAATATTTACATAAATTAAACCTTGCCAACATGATAAGCAATCCAAATTGTCGAGATTTATATTTCCGAAAAGAGTTTTACACAACGTTTGACCGTCTAGTTTGACCGATGATATCACGAACTATACAATATATGATAATTATACGTTTGTGTATATAAATGTATATATACATATTTAACATGATTAATAAATGTTTTAATATCTCATTTTGTATTAATAACAACAAGTTATATGTGTATTTTGAAACTACTAACTTAAGTTTTCAAAACGATAACTATACGTAACGTTATTTGACATAAATACTTAAGACATATAATGTTTATACATATATTGTATAAGTAATGTATTTAATCACTTTTAAAGACTTAAATACATAAAACCATATAAGTATATTCACAAAAGATAGCTATATTTGAATCCTCATTCCATTTTTCACAAAATTTCTATACGTATATTTAGAGTATTTGTACTCGTATCATACCTAGCTCCTATACGTATTTACTAATAGTAAATACACATCAAAATCACCACCTAACCAGCCATTATTCATGCCCTTAGAGCTAGGTAATTACTTTTGAATCATTGCAAGACTAATTACAAAAATACAAACTAGAATTTTGTCATGTTATCCTTAAAGATCACATTTTTAGGAGTATATATGTATCATCATTTTTGATTCATTTTTACTTCAATCTCTTAACTAAAAACACACACTCTTTCTTACTCTCTAAACTCCATAACAACCCAGCAAAATTCCATAAAGATCTAGCTTCAAAAACCATACTAAAACACCATAAGAAAACCATACAAAAACACTTCAAGAAAACCTTCCAAGAACACCAACTTACTTCTAATCTTTCATCCACTTCTATCACCCTTTTGATTCTAGCTTCTTACTCCTCTTTTACAGCAAACTTATCTAAGGAACTTGAGGTAGAATCTATGTTCATAACCTTATTCGATTCATATATATATAGCTATCTTATTTTGTGGTACAAAAGTTTAACAACAAGAACATAGTTTGAATGTTTTCAAACTTGTTTGCAAACTAAATAGATCCTTCTAACTTAACTTTTAAAATACTTCAAGACCTGTAATATAACTTATGTATATGCTAATTTAACAAGGTAAAACTTGGTTTTTCAAAGTATAAGTATTTTTAGAAAAATGGTCATTAAATGATTTTGTTGTAACAAAAATGTTTAACTTCATATGTTTCACTAATGTTTCACTTATGCCGTATGATTTTGAATACAAACCAAGGTATTTACAGTTCATAGTCTTAAAGAAGAACTCGATCCAAGAAGATGGCAATTTGAATCAACGAAAACGGATTTGTAACGAAGAAACTATGACCGAAACAAAATTGGTTATCCTAGATCATTTCAACTACGGGATCAATTGGAAAAAAATGATATAAATCACATATTTCTAAGATAACATGATATTTTATATATATGTACTTATAATTCAATTTTATATGGTTCAGGATCACCCGTAAACAACACGAGAAGATTAATCATAAGATCCCATGATTGTACGCAACACGTCATTTGACAACACCGGTACTTTATGTACGCAACACGTCATTTGACAACACCGGTACCATGGGTCAAGATTAATCTCGACCAATACATAATACGATGGGGTTTTGTTTATTTCGTTGGGGGTTTTATTTATTTCATTGCGGGTATATTAAACATCTAAAAATGAACCATTAAAATTGAATTACTAACAACGAACTGCTAACTACGGACTAAGGAATTATTCAAAGTATTAAAAGTATAACAAGTATATATATTTATAACGTTTGTTTAAAAATGAAAACATATTGATATATTATATATGGATAGGTTCGTGATATCAACCGGAAGACCGAGTCAAATTATTTATATCATCAAGACAAGAGTGAGTATATAGTCCCACTTTTAAACTCTAAATATTTCGGGATGAGAATACATGTATTTTATGTTTTACATTATGGACACAAGTAACTGAAAAATATATTCTACGTTGAGTTGTACCACTGGCATACTTCCCTGTAGCTTGGTAACTAATATTTACAGCGGTAATGTAAACGCGAATCCTGTTGATAGATCTATCGGGCCTGACAACCCCAATCGGACTGGACGACCAGTATTCAACGGTTGCACAGTACTTCGTTTTGTGACTACACTTGGTACGGTGTAGTAAGATTTCATATTAAAGGGAATATGCGACGTGAAAATGTTAAGTATGGTTACCAAGTGCTCAACCACTTAGAATATTTTTATTGAAATGTTTATATACGAAATCTTGTGGTCTATATATATATATTGCTGCGCACTAAACCTATATCTCACCAACTTTATGTTGACGTTTTTAAACATGTTTATTCTCAGGTGATAATTAAAGCTTCCGCTGCATTATGTTGAATCTAAGCAGGATCATGCGTACTCATATTTGTGTCAAAAATAAAACTGCATATCCGAGGACGTGTGTTGTAAAATATGCTAGAAATCGTGTTGTTATTATCATTTGTAAAGTTTGTAAGTCGAAGATTATCGTTAAACGATAATCATCTTTTTATTGTCTAAAGCTTGTAACAAAAATAATGATTTGGTTTGTAATGTATAATATATGCAGTTTTCCTTTTTAAAAATGTCTCATATAGAGGTCAATACCTCGCAATGAAATCATACGTTATCTAACACGTTCTTATGGTTAAGGACGGGTTATGACATGTGGTATCAGAGCGTTGGTCTTAGCGAACCAGGTCTGCATTAGTGTGTCTAACCGAGAAGCCGTTAGGATACATTAGTAAGTCTGGACTTTGACCGGGTCTGAAAACCATTGCTTATCATTGTTGGTTAAAATTTATATGTAAATATTATGTAGTACTAATGGGTTAGTTGTTATGTGATAGATGTCGGGCTCGAAACTTATTATCACATTCAGCGACTCCGAATCAGAATCTTCAGATGGTGTTTCAGTCATTAACCTATCCGATGACGAAAATAATATCTTTGGGGAAGACTCACAAATTCCGTATGAACCAACTATAGGGAACCCGGAAAGTGAACCCGAGGAGGAAAGTGAACCCGAGGAAGAAATACAGGAAATTACGAAAGACAAGTTCGAGCAAGGAAAGAAACGAAAGGCTAATGAATTGGAAAATTCAAATCCCGAGTTTAGTGAGGATGATGTGGCACCAACTCCACTAAACACTACCACCCCTATACCCGCTTTTCCTATTAGTGCTATCCCGGCATCTAGTTCTTCAGCCCCACAGCCAAAATATAGGCAGACAGCTAGGATAAGCGTTAGGCCATTCCTTGAACCTAAACGTCCTAGAAAATAGACCAAACGATGCGCTGCCGTATTAAACCATGGGATCATATAATGTTTTGTATAATATTATTAGTGTGGTTTGCTTAATGTTCGATGTAAGATAAGCATATGTAAAATAGTGAAGTGTGAAATGCAATAATTTTCCATGGTTAAGTATTATTTGGGTGGTAGTAAATGATTTTCGTACTAAGCTATTAAGTATGAACTTTAACGGGTAGGTACTACCCTAGATATAATTATAAAATGCTAATAAGAAGAAAAGGCTTTTATAATAATAACTGGTTCATATTATTAATAAGCTACGATGTACTGTAAATACACACTACATCTATAATAATCCATGTGAATAATTATTTTCTTTCATTAGGAAATGGCGCGATTGAATCGAATGACGGAACAAGAAGTCGAGGACTTCATCAACCAGCGAGTGAACGACAGAATGTTATGGGTTGAGGCTGCAAGAGCTGCTGCAGTTAATCCAAATCCTCGTGTAGGATGCTCCTACAAGACGTTTCAAGCTTGCAAGCCTTCATCATTCAGTGGAACGGAAGGGCCGATCGGTTTAACCCGATGGATAGAAAAGATGGAGACGGTGTTTAAAATCAGTGGTTGTGATGAAAAAGACATGACCAAGTTTGCATCGTGCACTTTACAAGACAGTGCACTCACATGGTGGAAGAATTATGTGAAGGCGGTAGGAGGAGATGTAGCTTATGATACTCCATGGGAAGAATTCAAAGCAATGATAATCACCGAGTATTGTCCAAGGAATGAGGTTATTAAGTTAGAAGATGAGTTACGAAGTTTGAAGGTGGTTGGTACTGAAATCACCAACTACAACCAGCGATTCATGGAATTAGTTTTGCTATGTCCTGAATTGGTTCCAACCGAAGAACGGAAGATTGAAATGTACAAAGCTAGTTTGCCCAAAAAGGTCAAGGCAAATGTTACAGCATCGAAACCTAAGTCAATTCATGAAGCTATAACCATGGCGAACGAGCTAATGGATCAGGTCATTTTGGACAAGAAAGCATTCAATACTGAGGTGAAGGTATTGGGAAACAAGAAAAAGTGGAATGGAAATTATGATCGAGGTAACCAACAACAATCTTATAAGAAACAAGAAACCACAAAAGGTGCGAGTAGTGGTTCAGGTTTTGGTTATAAAGGACAAAGTCCTTTATGCAACCGTTGCCACAAACATCACTTTGGTTACTGTAGTGTGTTATGCACCAAGTGTAATCGACAAGGTCATCTTGCGGAAGATTGTAAGGCTCTCGTTACAAATGGCAACAAGACTCCTGCCACCAACGCAAATAGAACTGCTTTGGCTACCATTACTTGTTTTGGTTGTGGAAAACAAGGTCACTATAAGAGCCAGTGCCCGAATCAGAATGGCGGACCTGCACGTGGAAGAGCGTTTGTTATTAATGCTAGAGAGGCACGAGAAGACCCGGAGCTTGTTACGGGTACGTTTACCATTAATAACTTATCAGCATCTATTTTATTTGATACTGGCGCCGATAGAAGCTACGTGTGTATAAATTTTTACACTAAATTGAATTGTTCATCATTACCTTTAGATGCTAAGTACTTGATTGAGTTAGCTAATGGTAAACTAATTGAAGCCGATAAAATTTGTCGTGATTGTGAAATAAATTTAGCCGGAGAAACGTTTAAAATCGACTTAATACCCGTAGAATTGGGAGGTTTTGATGTAATAGTCGGCATGGACTGGATGTCCAAAATAGGAGCGGAAGTTGTTTGTGCCAAGAAGGCAATTCGTATTCCTGGTAAGGATAAAATACCGGTGATGATTTATGGAGAGAAGGGTAATTCAAAGCTAAAACTCATTAGCTGTTTGAAAGCCAAGAAGTGTTTAGAAAAGGGATGTTACGCTATTTTAGCACATGTTAATAAAGTCGAAAAGGAAGAGAAGTGCATCAATGACGTGCCTGTGGCAAGAGATTTTTCCGAAGTTTTTCCGGAAGAATTGCCGGGATTACCTCCATTTAGATCGGTAGAATTTCAAATAGATTTAGTACCAGGAGCTGCACCAGTGGCTCGTGCTCCATATAGACTTGCACCGTCCGAGTTAAAAGAACTTCAAAGTCAGTTAAAAGAATTACTGGACCGTGGATTCATACGACCGAGTACTTCACCGTGGGGAGCTCCAATTTTGTTTGTCAAGAAGAAAGACGGATCTTTCCGAATGTGTATAGATTATCGTGAATTAAATAAGTTAACTATCAAGAATCGGTATCCACTACCGAGAATTGATGACTTATTTGATCAATTGCAAGGATCATGTGTTTATTCGAAAATCGACTTAAGATCGGGCTATCATCAACTACGCGTCAAAGAAGAGGATATTCCGAAAACTGCTTTTCGGACACGTTATGGTCATTATGAATTTTTGGTTATGCCGTTTGGATTGACGAATGCGCCAGCTGTATTCATGGACCTCATGAATCGAGTTTGTAGTCCGTATTTAGATAAGTTTGTTATCGTTTTCATTGATGATATTCTTATATATTCCAAGAGTGAACAAGAGCATGAAGAGCATTTAAGGTTGATACTGGAGTTGTTGAGAAAAGAACAACTGTATGCTAAATTTTCTAAGTGTGCTTTCTGGTTGAAAGAAGTGCAATTTCTTGGTCACGTTGTTAATAGCGAAGGAATTCAGGTTGATCCAGCAAAAACTGAAGCTATTGAAAAATGGGAGACTCCTAAGACACCAATGCAGATACGCCAATTTTTGGGTTTAGCCGGTTATTATAGAAGGTTTATTCAAGATTTTTCTCGAATAGCTAAGCCGTTGACAGCGTTAACGCAAAAAGGGAAGAAATATGAATGGACCTCTGAGCAGGAGAACGCATTTCAAATACTGAAGAAGAAGTTAACTACGGCTCCTATATTATCGTTACCAGAAGGGAACGATGATTTTGAAATATATTGTGACGCTTCGCGACAAGGTTTTGGTTGTGTTCTTATGCAACGAAAGAAAGTTATTGCATACGCATCCCTACAATTGAAGATTCACGAGCGGAATTATACGACGCATGATCTAGAATTGGGAGCAGTTGTGTTTGCACTGAAGATGTGGAGACACTACTTGTATGGGGTTAAATTCACTGTGTTTACTGATCATAAAAGCCTTCAACATATTTTTGATCAGAAACAGCTTAACATGAGGCAACGTAGGTGGGTCGAGCTGATAAATGACTATGATTGTGAAATTCGTTATCATCCCGGGAAAGCGAACGTGGTGGCCGATGCTCTAAGCAGAAAAGAACGAGAACCAATTCGAGTACGAGCGATGAACATAAAAATTCGCATGAATCTCAACTCACAAATCAAAGAGGTTCAACGAGAAGCACTTACTAAAGAAAACATAGGAAATGAAACAATGAAGAAGTATGAGAAGCAACTCGTTATACGGGAAGACGGAATTCGATATTTTGCAAATCGTATTTGGGTACCAAAGTTGGGTGGATTAAGGAAGTTGATATTGAATGAGGCACATAAGACAAGATACTCGATACATCCTGGAGTTGGAAAGATGTACCAAGATCTTAAGACACATTATTGGTGGCCTAATTTAAAGACAGACGTTGCAACATATGTTGGGGAGTGTTTAACTTGTTCCAAAGTCAAAGCAGAACACCAGAAGCCGTCAGGGTTACTTCAACAACCAGAAATCCCAGAATGGAAATGGGATGGTATTACCATGGATTTCATCACGAAGTTACCAAAGACTGCCTGGGGATACGACACCATTTGGGTAATTGTTGATCGTCTTACCAAATCTGCACATTTCTTGCCTATAAAAGAAACGGATAGAATGGAGAAATTATTACGATTATATATAAAGGAAATAGTTTCAAGGCATGGAATACCTATTTCCATTATATCTGATCGTGATAGTAGATTTACCTCAAAGTTCTGGCAATCACTACAGGAGGCACTAGGAACTCGTTTGGATATGAGTACCGCATATCATCCGCAAACCGACGGGCAGAGTGAAAGAACAATTCAGACTCTTGAAGACATGCTCAGGGCATGTGTGATCGATTTTGGAAACGGATGGGATAAATATCTACCATTAGCAGAATTCTCGTATAATAATAGTTATCATGCGAGCATTAAAGCTGCGCCATTCGAAGCATTGTACGGAAGGAAGTGTAGATCTCCTATTTGTTGGAATGAAGTAGGAGATCGACAATTAACTGGTCCCGAGATCATACACGAAACGACTGAGAAGATAGTACAAATCAAGGAGAGATTGAAAACAGCCCGTAGTCGCCAAAAGAGCTACGCCGATGTCCGAAGAAAACCATTAGAGTTTCAGATCGGGGACATGGTTATGTTAAAGGTGTCACCGTGGAAAGGTGTAATACGCTTCGGAAAAAGGGGTAAACTGAACCCAAGATATGTAGGCCCGTTCAAGATCATCGAACGCATTGGACCGGTAGCTTATCGACTCGAGTTACCACAACAACTCGCTGGAGTACATAATACATTTCACGTCTCAAACCTTAAGAAGTGTCTTGCAAAGGAAGATCTCACCATTCCTCTTGAAGAAATCCATGTCGACGAGAAACTACAATTCATCGAAGAACCAATCGAAATCATGGATCGTGAAGTTAAACGGCTCAAGCAGAGCAACATACCGATCGTTAAGGTTCGTTGGAATGCTCGAAGAGGTCCCGAGTTTACTTGGGAACGAGAGGATCAGATGAAACAAAAGTATCCACATTTGTTTCTCGATGACGCAAAATAGGTACAATTTTAAAATTTCGGGACGAAATTTATTTAACGGGGAGGTAATGTAACGACCCGCACTTTTTCGATCATACTATACTTATAAGATTAATATTTACATAAATTAAACCTTGCCAACATGATAAGCAATCCAAATTGTCGAGATTTATATTTCCGAAAAGAGTTTTACACAACGTTTGACCGTCTAGTTTGACCGATGATATCACGAACTATACAATATATGATAATTATACGTTTGTGTATATAAATGTATATATACATATTTAACATGATTAATAAATGTTTTAATATCTCATTTTGTATTAATAACAACAAGTTATATGTGTATTTTGAAACTACTAACTTAAGTTTTCAAAACGATAACTATACGTAACGTTATTTGACATAAATACTTAAGACATATAATGTTTATACATATATTGTATAAGTAATGTATTTAATCACTTTTAAAGACTTAAATACATAAAACCATATAAGTATATTCACAAAAGATAGCTATATTTGAATCCTCATTCCATTTTTCACAAAATTTCTATACGTATATTTAGAGTATTTGTACTCGTATCATACCTAGCTCCTATACGTATTTACTAATAGTAAATACACATCAAAATCACCACCTAACCAGCCATTATTCATGCCCTTAGAGCTAGGTAATTACTTTTGAATCATTGCAAGACTAATTACAAAAATACAAACTAGAATTTTGTCATGTTATCCTTAAAGATCACATTTTTAGGAGTATGTATGTATCATCATTTTTGATTCATTTTTACTTCAATCTCTTAACTAAAAACACACACTCTTTCTTACTCTCTAAACTCCATAACAACCCAGCAAAATTCCATAAAGATCTAGCTTCAAAAACCATACTAAAACACCATAAGAAAACCATACAAAAACACTTCAAGAAAACCTTCCAAGAACACCAACTTACTTCTAATCTTTCATCCACTTCTATCACCCTTTTGATTCTAGCTTCTTACTCCTCTTTTACAGCAAACTTATCCAAGGAACTTGAGGTAGAATCTATGTTCATAACCTTATTCAATTCATATATATATAGCTATCTTATTTTGTGGTACAAAAGTTTAACAACAAGAACATAGTTTGAATGTTTTCAAACTTGTTTGCAAACTAAATAGATCCTTCTAACTTAACTTTTAAAATACTTCAAGACCTGTAATATAACTTATGTATATGCTAATTTAACAAGGTAAAACTTGGTTTTTCAAAGTATAAGTATTTTTAGAAAAATGGTCATTAAATGATTTTGTTGTAACAAAAATGTTTAACTTCATATGTTTCACTAATGTTTCACTTATGCCGTATGATTTTGAATACAAACCAAGGTATTTACAGTTCATAGTCTTAAAGAAGAACTCGATCCAAGAAGATGGCAATTTGAATCAACGAAAACGGATTTGTAACGAAGAAACTATGACCGAAACAAAATTGGTTATCCTAGATCATTTCAACTACGGGATCAATTGGAAAAAAATGATATAAATCACATATTTCTAAGATAACATGATATTTTATATATATGTACTTATAATTCAATTTTATATGGTTCAGGATCACCCGTAAACAACACGAGAAGATTAATCATAAGATCCCATGATTGTACGCAACACGTCATTTGACAACACCGGTACTTTATGTACGCAACACGTCATTTGACAACACCGGTACCATGGGTCAAGATTAATCTCGACCAATACATAATACGATGGGGTTTTGTTTATTTCGTTGGGGGTTTTATTTATTTCATTGCGGGTATATTAAACATCTAAAAATGAACCATTAAAATTGAATTACTAACAACGAACTGCTAACTACGGACTAAGGAATTATTCAAAGTATTAAAAGTATAACAAGTATATATATTTATAACGTTTGTTTAAAAATGAAAACATATTGATATATTATATATGGATAGGTTCGTGATATCAACCGGAAGACCGAGTCAAATTATTTATATCATCAAGACAAGAGTGAGTATATAGTCCCACTTTTAAACTCTAAATATTTCGGGATGAGAATACATGTATTTTATGTTTTACATTATGGACACAAGTAACTGAAAAATATATTCTACGTTGAGTTGTACCACTGGCATACTTCCCTGTAGCTTGGTAACTAATATTTACAGCGGTAATGTAAACGCGAATCCTGTTGATAGATCTATCGGGCCTGACAACCCCAATCGGACTGGACGACCAGTATTCAACGGTTGCACAGTACTTCGTTTTGTGACTACACTTGGTACGGTGTAGTAAGATTTCATATTAAAGGGAATATGCGACGTGAAAATGTTAAGTATGGTTACCAAGTGCTCAACCACTTAGAATATTTTTATTGAAATGTTTATATACGAAATCTTGTGGTCTATATATATATATTGCTGCGCACTAAACCTATATCTCACCAACTTTATGTTGACGTTTTTAAACATGTTTATTCTCAGGTGATAATTAAAGCTTCCGCTGCATTATGTTGAATCTAAGCAGGATCATGCGTACTCATATTTGTGTCAAAAATAAAACTGCATATCCGAGGACGTGTGTTGTAAAATATGCTAGAAATCGTGTTGTTATTATCATTTGTAAAGTTTGTAAGTCGAAGATTATCGTTAAACGATAATCATCTTTTTATTGTCTAAAGCTTGTAACAAAAATAATGATTTGGTTTGTAATGTATAATATATGCAGTTTTCCTTTTTAAAAATGTCGCATATAGAGGTCAATACCTCGCAATGAAATCATACGTTATCTAACACGTTCTTATGGTTAAGGACGGGTTATGACATGTTGTTTTTGCATTAAAGACTTGGAGGCATTATTTATATGGGGTCAAAAGTATTATATATACCGACCACAAAAGTTTCCATTATATATTTAATCAGAAGCAATTGAATATGAGACAACGCAGGTGGATTGAACTGTTGAATGATTATGATTTTGAGATTTGATACCACCTGGGGAAGGAGAATGTGGTAGCCGACACTTTGAGTAGAAAGGACAGAGAACCTATACGGGTAAAAGCTATGAATATAATTATTCGTACTAACCTTACTACTCAAATAAAGGAGGCGCAACAGGGGGTTGTAAAAGAAGGAAAGTTGAAGAATGAAATACCCAAAAGATCAGAGAAACATCTTAATATTCGGGAAGACAGAACCCGATATAGGGCTGATAGAATTTGGGTACCAAGGTTTGAAGATGTGAGAGAAATGGTACTTAAAGAAGCACATAAAACCAGATATTCAATACATCCCGGAATGGGGAAGATGTATAAAGATCTCAAGAAACACTTTTGGTGGCCGGGTATGAAAGCCAATATTGCTAAATATGTAAGAGAATGTTTTACGTGTTTTAAGGTCAAAGCTGAACATCAGAAACCATCAGGTCTACTACAACAACCTGAAATCCCGGAATGGAAATGGGAAAACATTACCATGGATTTCATTACTAAATTTCCAAGGACTGCAAGTGGTTATGATACTATTTGGGTAATAGTTGATCGTCTCACCAAGTCAGCACACTTCCTGCCAATGAGAGAAGATGACAAAATGGAGAAGTTGGCGCGATTGTATTTGAGGGAGGTTGTCTCCAGACATGGAATACCCGTCTCTATTATCTCTGATAGGGATGGTAGATTTGTTTCAAGGTTCTGGCAGACGTTGCAACAAGCATTGAGGACTCGTCTAGACATGAGTACTGCATATCATCCACAAACTGATGGGCAGAATGAAAGGATGATACAAACGCTTGAAGACATGCTACGAGCATGTGTTATTGATTTCGAAAACAGTTGGGATCGACACCTACCATTAGCATAATTTTCCTACAACAACAGTTATCATTCTAGTATTGAGATGGTGCCGTTTGAGGTACTTTATGGTAGAAAGTGCAGGTCTCCAATTTGTTGGAATGAAGTGGGGGATAGACAGATTACGGGTCCGAAGATAATACAATAAACTACCGAGAAAATCATCCAAATTCAAAAACGATTGAAAACCACCCAGAGTCGATATAAGAGCTACGCGGACAGTAAAAGAAAAGATATAGAGTTTGAAATTGGAGAAATGGTCATGCTTAAGGTTTCACCTTGGAAAGGCGTTGTTCGATTTGGTAAACGGGGGAAACTAAATCCAAGGTACATTAGACCATTCAAGATTATAGATCGTGTCGGACCAGTAGCTTACCAACTAGAGCTACCTCAATAACTCGCGGCTGTACATAACACTTTCCACGTCTCGAATTTGAAGAAATGTTTTGATAAAGAAGATCTCACTATTCCGTTAGACGAAATCCAAATCAATGAAAAACTTCTATTCATTGAAGAACCCGTCGAAATAATGGATCGTGGGGTTAAGAGACTTAAGCAAAACAAGATACCGATTGTTAAGGTTTGATGGAATGCTCGTAGCAGACCCAAGTTCACCTGGGAGTGTGAAGATCAGATGAAGAAGAAATACCCGCATCTATTTCCAGAAGATTCGTCAACACCTTCAACAGCTTAAAATTTTGGGACAAAATTTATTTAACGGGTAGGTACTGTAGTGACCAGAACTTTTCCATGTTTATATATATTAATTGAGATTGATATTTACATGACTAAATGTTTCCAACATATTAAGTAATCAAACTTGTTAAGACTTGATTAAATGAAATAAGTTTCATATAGACAATTGATCACCCAAGTTGACCGGCGATTCACGAACGTTACAAAATTGTGAAAACTACATGTTTTGGTATATATAGACATAAATATATATGGTTGACATGAGATTATGATGAGTAAGTATCTCACTAAGTATATTAACAATGTGTGATATACATAAGTAATGAGTTTACTAAGTTAAGAAACTCGAAATGTTATATATAACGATTATCATTATGATAACGTCTACTAAATACATATGTATCATTTTAAGATATTGATACACTATATTTAACATGATAAAATGATATTTAAATATATCATTAAGTATGTTAACAATGAACTACATATGTAAAAACAAGACTACTAACTCAAGAATTACGAAACGAGACTTATATGTAACGATTATCGTTGTAACGATATTTTAATGTATGTATCATATTAAGAGATATTCATACATCATAATATCATTATAATACAATAATTTAACATCTCATTTGATATAATAAACATTGGGTTAACAACATTAATTGAGTTCGTTACCTTAAAGGTTTCAAAACAACACTTACATGTAACGACTAACGAAGACTTAACGACTCCATTAGAATGTATATACATGTTGTGTTTTGATATGTATTTTTACACTTTTAAAAGACTTCAAGACACATATCAAAGTACGTCTACTTAACAAAAATGCTTACAATTACATCCTCGTTCAGTTTCATCAACAATTCTACTCGTATGCACCCGTATTCGTACTCGTACAATACATAGCTTTTAGATGTATGTACTATTGGTATATACACTCTAATGATCAGCTCTTAGCAGCCCATGTGAGTCACCTAATACATGTGGGAACCATAATTTGGCAACTAGCATGAAATATCTCATAAAATTACAAAAATATTAGTAATCATTCATGACTTATTTACATGAAAACAAAATTACATATCCTTTATATCTAATCCATATACCAATGACCAAAAACACCTACAAACACTTTCATTCTTCAATTTTCTTCATCTAATTAATCTCACTCAAGTTCCATCTTCAAGTTCTAAGTGTTCTTCATAAATTCCATAAGTATAGTTTCATAAAAATCAAGAATACTTCCAAGTTTGCAAGTCTACTTCCAAGCTTTCTAATCCATTCCAAGTAATCATCTAAGATCAAGGAACCTTTGTTATATACAGTAGGTTATCTTTCTAATTCAAGGTAATATTCATATTCAAACTTTGATTCAATTTCTACAACTATAACAATCTTATTTTGAGTGAAAATCTTACTTGAACTGTTTTCGTGTCATGATTCTGCTTCAAGAACTTTCAAGCCATCCAAGGATCCTTTAAAGCTAGATCCATTTTTCTCATTTCCAGTAGTTTTATTCAGAAAACTTGAGGTAGTAATGATGTTCATAACATCATTCGATTCATACATATAAAGCTATCTTATTCGAAGGTTTAAACTTGTAATCACTAGAACATAGTTTAGTTAATTCTAAACTTGTTCGCAAACAAAAGTTAATCCTTCTAACTTGACTTTTAAAATTAACTAAACACATGTTCTATATCTATATGATATTCTAACTTAATGATTTAAAACCTGGAAACACGATGAACACCATAAAATCGGATATACGCCGTCGTAGTGAAATCGGGGGATGTTTTGGTTTGGATAATTAAAAACTATGATAAACTTTGATTTAAAAGTTTTTCTTCTGGGAAAATGATTTTTCATATGAACATGAAACTATATCCAAAAATCTTGGTTAAACTCAAAGTGAAAGTATGTTTTTCAAAATGGTCATCAAGATGTCGTTCTTTCGACGGAAATGACTACCTCTTTAGTAATTGACATGTAACTTAAATTTCTGACTATAAACCTATACTTTTTCTGTTTGGATTCTTAAATTAGAGTTCAATATGAAACCATATCAATTTGATTCACTCAAAACGGATTTAAAATGAAGAAGTTATGGGTAAAACAAGATTGAATATTTTTGATCTTTTTAGCTACGGGAAATGTTTAACAAATCTATACAAATCATATCCTAGCTAACTTATATTGTATTATACATGTATTCTAATATATTATGTAATCTTGGGATACCATAGACACGTATGCAAATGTTTTGACATATCATATCGACCCATGTATATATATTATTTGGAACAACCATAGACACTCTATATGCAGTAATGTTGGAGTTAGCTATACAGGGTTGAAGTTGATTCCAAAAATATATATACTTTGAGTTGTGATCTAGCCTGAGACATGTATACACTGGGTCGTGGATTGATTCAAGATAATATATATCGATTTATTTCTGTACATCTAACTGTGGACAACTAGTTGTAGGTTACTAACGAGGACAGCTGACTTAATACACTCAAATCTTTAAAACATAACAAAAATAGTTGTAATTATATATTGATCATACTTTGATATATATGTACATATTTGTATAGGTTCGTGAATCGATCCGTGGCCAAGTCTTATTTTCGAGGAAGGAAATATCTGTGAAAGTGAGTTATAGTCTCACTTTTAAAATCTAATATTTTTGGGATGAGAATAAATGCAGGTTTTATAAATGATTTACAAAATAGACACAAGTACGTGAAATTACATTCTATGGTTGAATTATCGAAATCGAATATGCCCCTTTTTATTAAGTCTGGTAATCTAAGAATTAGGGAACAGACACCCTAATTGACGTGAATCCTAAAGATAGATCTATTGGGCCTAACAAACCCCATCCAAAGTACCGGATGCTTTAGTACTTCGAAATTTATATCATATCCGAAGGGAGTCTCGGAATGATAGGGATATTCTTATATATGCATCTTGTTAATGTCGGTTACCAGGTGTTCACCATATGAATATTTTTATCTCTATGTATGGGATGTGTATTGAAATATGAAATCTAGTGGTCTATTGTTACGATTTGATATATATAGGTTAAATCTATAACTCACCAACATTTTTGTTGACGTTTAAAGCATGTTTATTCTCAGGTGAATACTAAGAGCTTCCGCTATTGCATACTAAAATAAGGACAAGATTTGGAGTCCATGTTTGTATGAAATTGTGTAAAAACTGCATTCAAGAAACATATGTCGATGTAATATATTTCTATTGTAAACCATTATGTAATGGTCATGTGTAAACAGTATATTTTAGATTATCATTATTTGATAATCTACGTAATGTTTTTAAAACCTTTATTGATAAAATAAAGGTTATGGTTGTTTTAAAAATGAATGCAGTCATTGAAAACGTCACATATAGAGGTCAAAACCTCGCAACGCAATCAATTAATATGGAACGTTTATAATCAATATGAACGGGACATTTCAGTTGGTATTCGAGCGTTGGTCTTAGAGAACCAGAAAATTTACATTAGTGTGTCTTATCGAGTTTGTTAGGATGCATTAGTGAGTCTGGACTTCGACCGTGTTTTCTTTAAAAATGATTGCTTAACATTTTTGTTGGAAACTATATATTATTAACATGTAAATATTATGTGATATATTAAACTCTTAACATGTTTTATATTGTGTGATATATGTCTACCTCTCCACAAATCTCATTGAATCACCTAATAATAACGAAGAGTCCAATATATATTGGCAAGATTCACAAGTTCCCGAAGAACCGGAAGAAGAGGAAACGGAACCGGAAGAAGAGGAACCGGAAGAAGAGGAACCAGAAGAAGAGGAACCGGAAGAAGAAGAGGTTCTGGAGTGGGGAATAGTAGGAACCACAGAAAACTGGTCAAATAAAAGAAAATCCTCAACCAATGGACCAAAGTTAATAATGGTCAATGGTGTTTCCGCTAAGGAAGCATTCGTTTTGAAAAGACAAACTTTCCTTACATCGAAAGTTGACGATATGCATACCATTTCATAGTACATCCAACTATAATTGACTTAATAATAATCTTGATGAACTCAACGACTCGAATGCAACGTCTTTTGAAATATGTCATGAATGACTCCAAGTAATATCTCTAAAATGAGCAAATGCATAGCGGAAGATTTCTTTAATACCTGAGAATAAACATGCTTTCAAGTGTCAACCAAAAGGCTGGTGAGTTCATTAGTTTTTTCAAAATCAATAATTTTCAATAATATAATAGACCATAAGATACTCATAATTAAAAAACAATCTGTGCAGGTCTATTCCTGCTGTAAAATCATTCATATGAAGAACATCGAAACCTTTCAAACAACTCACCAACGGTAGCTAATGCATAGTGCAATAATCATCTCACCGTGGTAGTTAATACAATATAATTCTTACAACGGGGGCTAATGCGTACGGAATGCAAAATCATCCCTCCGAGGGTAGCTGAAACAGGGGCTAATGCGTACGCAATGCAAAATCATCCCTCCGTTACCAACTACAAAGTCGACTATAATACAATACAATACAACACATCGGTAGCTAACGCATAGTGTAATGACGAAATCATCTCACCGATGGTAGTTAAAATGGTAGCTAACGCGTAGTGCAATGATGAAATCATCTCACCGTTACTAACTACTAAATCGAACCATATCGGTAGCTAACGCGTAGTGTAATGACGAAATCATCTCACCGATGGTCGATAATACAATCTTTATAGAAATCGAACCTCGGAATCCAAATAATTCTATCATAGAATGTAGTTTTGAATATTTGTGTCTATTTCATCAAACATTTATAGAAGCAGTTCATGTATTCTCAGTTCAAAAATATATCTCAAAAGCATTTAGGAAACAGTTATAAAAACAGCGCATGTATTCTCAGTCCCAAAAATGTAAAGAGTAAAAGGGAAGCAAATGAAACTCACCATACTGTATTTTGTAGTAAAAATACATATGACGACATTAAACAAGTGTAGTGTTGGTCTTGGATTCACGAACCTATGACATTTGTATATATTAAAACGTATAATTGTAGTCGAATACTTATATATATTATTATTATAATTAATATACTTGTTTATATTATGTGATATAGATAATTTAATATATTTAATTCATATATTTTATATAGTTTATAATTATTATGTTAAATGTTAGTATGGTTTAATTAATAACATTTTATTGATAAAATATAGTAATAAGTAATATTAGTATAATCATAATATGTTTTTTTTTATACAAAGTTTTTGTTTTGTAACAATAATAATTATAATAAAGGTGTTAATAATAATAATAACGATTTTTCAGTTTTAATCTTATTTGTAATTTTCATATTAATATTTATATGCGTAATAATTTTTTGTGATGATGATGTTGATAATACCAATGATAATATTAATAGTAGTAAAAACGTTACTTCCAATGATAATACAAGTTGTTAACAGACATGACAGATTTAAAAGTAATGTTACTTTTAGTAATAATTGTAACAATAGTAATACTAATACTGATAATAATAATATCTACAATAATAATAATAATAATAATAATAATAATAATAATAATAATAATAATAATAATAATAATAATAATAATAATAATAATAATAATAATAATAATAATAATAATAATAACATTAGTAATATTCATAATACTTTGAACTATGATATTAATGATAATAATTACTATAATACTAATAATAACAATATTAATAATAATCATAGTAATAATAATAATTATCATAATAATAATAATAATAATAATAATAATAATAATAATAATAATAATAATAATAATAATAATAATAATAATAATAATAATAATAATAATAATAATAAAAATAATAATAAAAATGAAAAAACTACCTCAAAATCGATTTTTAAAAGATTTTGTCACCAGCTGGAATCGAACCCGAGACCTCTCGAACACCAAAACATCTCCTTAACCATTACGTTATCTTTGTTTTTCTGTCATATTATCATAGTTAAATTTATTTATTTTTCTTTCGGTTTTTATCATCTTCTTCAAACAATGAATCGACCAGAGGCAATAATAATCATAACATCAATCAATTGTTGATTTTATGTCTTCCACTTAAAACAGATACTACTGGGTATCGGTGAATTGTATTGACAAAAGGAGAAAGAAATAAAAAATGTAAACAGCAATTGCAGTAACCTCACGATGATGACGATGAACACCAACATTGATTATGAATTTAAGGTCGTATTAGCCAATACTTTCTTCATGAATTATGTTGCAAATCACCCCTATAAACTTTGTAAATTCTCAATTTTAACAGAAACATCGACACGACTTCTAATTTCTTGATGAACAAAAGCTTTGACTTTTTAAAACGAACTTTGACTTCAAAAATTCTCGATCAATACAATATTTTGGAATTTGATACTTTACAGATAGTTCAAGTAAAACGTTCCTAACACAACTGCACTTTTAGATTTTTAAAATTATCTCAAATTCGAGTTTTTGGTTTAAAAGTGACTCAACAGAGGTGTTCGACATATTTAATGGGTTTTTCAATTTAATTCATCAGCTAGTAGATGTTGAATGTGTTGCCATTTGATATTATGGGTGTGAGGTCGAATGTGTTTGTCTAGATCACAAAGAAATTGATGGCCTTATATCTAAATAATATTGACAGAAAGAATCACAAAAATAGGGAAAATAAATAAAAAAAATAAATTAGTTGCTATCGTTCTGTATTTGATTATTGTTAATTGACACGGATGTTAAACAGATTGGGGACAAATACAAGATAGTGCTATAGATTGAAAACTGCTGGTAACAACTTTTGATTCCAAAGAGGTACGTTTGATAACATATATTAATAATTAATAATTAATTAAAATTCTTATTAATAATTGAATTAATAATAATAATATTAATATTAATATTATCAAATAAAACTATAAATGATATTTATAATAATAATACTAATTATTAATGATAATGGTAATAACAATATCTAATAATAATGCTATTATTAATCATAAGTATTAAATTTATAATTTTTTTTATTAGTTATAATAATAATGATATTAACTTTGATAATTAATATTAATAATAACAATAACATAACAAATTAAATGTATCAATTATATATTATAAATTTTAATAATATTAATAGTACTGATATTATATAATAATAATAATATAACAACTAGAATTAACTTGAAATTATATTTTATATATATTAGTATTACAATTTATTAATTATGTAAGATTTATTAATTGTATAATATAAAATTTAATACTTATACACTATATATATATATATATATATATATATATATATATATATATATATATATTATAATATACTTTTAATTATAATTATACATGGAATCATATTTATATATATATATATATATATATATATATATATATATATATATATATATATACTCACTTTAATAACAACTTAATTACATTGTATATTACTTTACATTTCCAATTCAAATGATTAAATTGTATCTTATTAATTCAAATTAACATATACACTTTTTATTCATATTTATATATATGTAAATATATATATATATATATATATATATATACATACATATTTATTAACAATAATTTGTTCGTGAATCGTCGGGATTAATCAAAGGGTAATTGGTTATATGAACATAGTTTTCAAAACTTTTGAGACTCAACATTACAGATTTTGCTTATCGTGTTGAGATCATATTTATAGATTAAGTTTAAATTTGGTCGAAAATTTCCGGGTCGTCACATCCTTGACGGTTTTTCCGGCTACTTTCAAATTCCCCTCGATCCAAAGGACCAAGAAAAGACAACATTCACCTGTCCTTATGGAACATTTGCTTATTGACGCATGCCCTTTGGGTTATGCAATGCACCAGCTACATTTCAGCGATGCATGGTAGCAATATTCCACGACATGATTGAACGTTGTATGGAAGTCTTCATGGATGACTTCGCAGTCTTTGGTAATACCTTTGATTCTTGCCTTTCTAACCTTGACAAGATGCTCACCCGATGTGAAGATTCAAATTTAGTTCTGAATTAAGAAAAATGTCACGTCATGGTTAAAGAATGAATAGTTTTAGGACATAAGATTTCAAAGTCAGGAATAGAAGTCGATAGGCTAAGATTGAAACCATAGCTAAACTTCCAGAACCTACCACAGTAAAAGCGATAAGGAGTTTTCTTAGACACGCCGGTTTCTACCGATGTTTCATCAAAGATTTCTCGAAAGTCACACGACCTATTACTCATCTCCTCAGAAAGGAAGTTTCGTTTGTCTTTGATGAAGAATGTATTAAAGCATTCAACTATCTGAAGGAACAGCTCACACATGCACCCATCATGATAGCTCCTGATTAGAATTTACCATTCGAAATCATGTGTGATGCGAGTGACTTCGTAGTTGGAGCTGTACTCAGACAACGGAAAGATAAACACTTTTATCCAATCTATTACGCCAGCAAAACCTTAACCGGAGCTTGAGAAAACTACACCACCACGGAAAAGGAGCTGCTAGCCGTAGTTTTCACCTTCGACAATTTCCGTTCCTATCTCATCCTGTCTAAAACTGCGGTTTACATAGATCATTCAGCCCTCAAATATCTATTCACTAAGCAAGATGCTAAATCGAGACTCCTACGATGGATCTTACTCCTCTAAGAATTCGATATTGAGATCAAAGATAAGAAAGGAGCAGAGAACGTCGCAGCAGATCAACTTAGTCGTTTGGAAAACCCAGCGATGGAACAACTTGCTGAACAAGATATCAGAGATAAATTTCTAGAAGAACAGCTTATGAGCTTAGGACAAGCTAACATAGGATCACAATTCACTGATACTCCTTCGTATGCTGACATAGCCTACTACCTAGTTGCTGGAGTAGTACAGAAAGGAATGAGCACATCCTAAAGAAGGAAGTTCTACAGGGATGTTAAGTATTACTATTGGGAAGATCCATACCTGTTCAGAATTTGCCCTGATCAGATAATCAGGAGGTGCGTAGATGAGAAATAAGCAGCAGGGATTCTTCACCAATGTCACCACGGACCAACTAGAGGTCATCATGGAGAAAACTTAACCGCAAGAAAAGTCTACGAATCAGGATTTTATTGGACGTCTATATTCCGAGATGCGCAAGAGTTTGTAAAGCGTTGCGATGCATGCCAAAGATAGGGTATTATCTCTATGAAGAATGAGATGCCTCGAACTAATATCTAAGCTTGCGAGATCTTCGATATATGGGGATTAGACTTTATAGGGCCATTCCCTAAGTTCAATGGCAAAGAATATGTCCTCGTAGCAGTAGATTACGTCTCCAGATGGGTCGAAGCCCAAGCATTTCCAACAAATGATGCCAAGGTCGTCACCAACTTCCTGAAAAGACTCTTCTGCCAATTCGAAGCTCCAAGAACTATAATAAGTGATAGAGGCACACACTTCTGTAACACACAATTTATGAAGGTGATGCATTAATACGGAGTTACCCGCAAAATGTCCACTACCTATCATCCACAGACTAACGGACAAGCAAAGGTCACTCCAGAGCACTCAAGAGAATTCTAAAACGCACCATCGGCCATCATGGGAATAAATGGGCTGAGAAACTAGACGATGCTCTGTGGGCATTCCGGACTACATACAAAAATCCTCTAGGAACTACACCCTACCGCATGATCTATGGGAAAGCCTGTCACCTTCCGCTGGAACTAGAGTATAAAGCTCTCTGGGCACTGAAAACCTGTAACCTTGACCCTTCAGTAACCGATAGGCATCGGAAGATACAGATGAATGAACTCGCTGAATTAAGAGACCAAGCTTACAAGACGTCATATATCTACAAGGAACGGACGAACCTGACACACGATGCAAAAATGATACCTACAAAGTTCGCTCCTGGAGATAAAGTTCTACTCTTTAATTCTAGATTCAAAAAGTTCGCTGGAAAATTCAGATCAAGATGGAGTGGGCCATACAAAGTTATACATGCTTATCCACACAAACCTATGGAATTAGAAGGACCTACTGGCAACTTCAAAGTCAACGGCCACCGACTAAAAGCTTATCTAGAAGACCACAATAAGGAGGAGCACCTCTTCTCCTTTGATCCATCATGAAGATGTGACAAGAAAAGTCGAGCTCTAACGACTTGATAAACAAAGCGCTCTTGGGAGGCACCCCTTGTTTATCCTTTTTATTTCCTTAATTTTTATTCCTTAATTATTTTCAGTCTACAAAAATAGTATCTCTGTGCACTAACCCTAAGCGCCATACTTGTGCTTAGTACTTACGAGTTTGTAGTATGTATTCAGGCAAAATGCTAAGCTGGGGAACTTCCTATTGTATTCCAGTTCACAGGAGAAGGTCTCCCAAAGTCTACCTATCGGAAAGCAGCACAGATCAGTTTAGGCCATCTACAGGACAGTTAGGTCCAAGGCGTATGATCCTTGAGAGTGTTGAGGAGGACATCAGTGCGGCACCGCCATCCCCTCCAGTATAACGCTCAAGGCATTTAGCTTCGAGGCCTGCTGAGTATCCAGAGCTACTCGAGACACGTGAGCCGCAGACTATGATTTATTATGGAGCCACCTTGAATGACCCATATGTTACATGGGCATTACTCAGAGACCAGCAGAGACTTTATCGAGTTCTCAGAGCATACCTTCAGCGCGAAGGGATGCCACGTAGTACTTTAGGCCCATCATCATTCAGACTAGCGCGCCGTATTCAGCCGACATGACAAGATACTCCCAGGCATTCCACACCAGTCTCAGTCCATTCAGTCGCCTCAGCCGCCATTCCAACTCACGCTTCTCCCATCACGCTACCTGTATCAGCTCTTTCTCCTGCTTCAGTCATTGACACGGTCCCTGTTCGTGAGCCACCTGAGGGCTGCCACTTAGTGACAGTGCCTATCTCAGTAGAGCCACCCACAGCCCAGGAGAAGCCTTTCCCGAGCCTATCACACCTGAAGTTGCCATCGGACCTTTGTCTAGACACGCTTTTGAGTCCAGAGATGGATGCAGGACAGCCGCTTGAGTATTTTTCGAGACTTAAGGATGACGATGATCTCTTCGGACCTAATGAATACTTCGCAGACACCGATCGACACATTGGCCAGGATAGTATTCCGTAGACTATATTACTTTATTTTCTTTTTATCTTTTTAAAACATTGTATTAAAAGTTATATATATAGTGGATATGCTGCTTTTCTCTTTTTATTCTTCATGTAGAAATTTTATCAAAAGAGACTAGTTCTATCCAGAAATTAAGCCTAGCGCTAGGAAAGTAACCTGACTATAGGGAAGTAATCTTTCCTCAAATCTATTTTTGATTATCACGCACTAAAATCCCTAAGTATGGGGTCAACCCCGCACCAAACTTGGAGATTCTAGAAACACTGTCATGGATTTATAGAATATTAAAACATTCTTTTTCAGAGAACATTAGGGACAATGTTCTTCTACGTGTGGGGTATTGGGTAGAGGTTTAAGGACAAGTAACCGTAAAATGCCAAGTTTTGAAAAATTCTTTTGTCTAAAAAGTAATTAGCAATGACTATTGGGTAATTTCAAAAAATTCTTACCTTGTTTTGCCCAAAAGGTTCTATAAAATTGCTAAATCAGTTTTCAGAACATTCACTAGAACGGAACGATTAAGTCAAAACTTATGTTTTATCTCAAAAGATTTCTTTCGAATAAGTATAAAAAAAGGCTACGCATGACCAAGCACGACCCCTACTCCTAAAAAGTGAGGACTCTTGGACCCAAAGTATCTGTACGACCCATCAAATCTACAGTACTTTGTCAATTCAATTGGTGTGCTGGTGTACAGTTCAAGTTAGAACTTGGTTTTGACATACATTTCAAGGTCAATGGTTAGTAAGCGCCATACGTGGTGCATGTGCGATACTCCTTCCGAAATCATTCTGAATAGAGAAGACAAAAAGCCATCCGTTTCCGTTTCAACTCCACGCAATTTAAACCGACCAACTCACCTAAAGAGTTGATGAATCAGAAATATTCACCCCAAATTCACTCCCAAAATACACTAACCATTCACCTTCATTCCCTTTCCACTTATCAAAAGATCCAGAGACTGATAAAGAGATAGATCGATCAAATTCGCTTCAAAAGCACTTGTTAAAAGATTCCGAATCCCTAATTATTTTTGATAGGTCAAAGACCAATTTCTAGTGAATTATCACTTCCTCTCTGGGCACCAGGAACAAATAACAAAAGTTATGAAGAAAGGGTATGCCGGAAAAAAATAGTTATGAAAGAGCAAAGTCTCTAAAATAAAGGCAAGTAAAACTTGAGAAGTTGCCCCAAAGAAGAATTGTCGGAAGAGCCAAAGAAAAATTCTAGACAAAGTCTTAGCAAAATCCACATCTTCCAAAGAAACTTTTTACGAAATCCAAGCCATTCTCTATCTAAAAATGGATACTCTAAAGAATTGAAATCTATCAATTCTCTCTGAAGATCAAAAGATCTGGATACCTTTAACCATTCCATAAATTCTCAACCAACCCTATAACCCGTCTTCCTCTAGAAAGAATGCATAGGAAGAAGATAAGTGCCGTCCTTACTTAACCGGTGGAGATATCGATGCTTTACCAAGCTTATGATGAGAACTGTTACACAACTGGCTTCTGAGCGACAATACAATTAGATTAGGGCACCCTAAACACTTGAGTGATATGAGTGATCCGCTAGTGAGGAGCCTGGTCATGTATTCTCTACATCTGAGAGTTAGAAAATATGCCTTTTTCACTATGGACGCGATTGAAATTCAGCGACCAAAATCATCAAAGTTCGAAACTTTTTCTAATACTTTCGAAAAATGTGACAACTTCTGATAAAGGCATAATAAAAGAATCCATGGATAGACAAGGAAGAATCTATTATAAAGAACCTTATATTCCCACTTTTTGCTTGAGGACTAGCAAAGCTAAGTGTGGGGTATTTGATATCGGCCAAAAAGTCACGTTTTTACCCCTGATATTAGGCCCTAAAACCGTAAAGTTCCAAACTTTATCGCAAAAATAATCACTTTGTTAAGTGATTTTGTAGATTAAGTAATTACGAGGGCGATGCAAAACGAATCAAGTAAAATGGAACTAAAACGAAGAATCTAGAGCAAAAACGGTGAAAGACAAGAAATCAAATTACGATCCAGTACAGCTGACCAGGCAAGCCAAACGGGCTGCCAAACGGCTTGCCTGTATGGAAAACGGCCTGCCACACAGGTCAACCAAACGGGCATCATAAATGGCTGATTTGACCAAACGGTCCCAACAAACGGCCTGCCAAACGGCCTACCAGCCATTTGCTGACAAATTCCAAGTCTATTTAAAGGGCTCTCTCCATCCATTTCAACACACACTCAATTTGTAATTCACTTTATATTTCCAAGTTTTTTATTTCGTTTTTAGTAGTATCTAGCTTAGCTTTTATTTTCTGGAGGATATCTGTAACGACCCGGAAATTTTCGACCAAATTTAAACCTTAAACTCTATATGTTTCCGACACGATAAGCAAAAACCCTAATATTGAGTCTAGAAAGTTTAAAATCTATATTCGGTTAATCAGTTACCCTTTGACCATGCCTGAAGATTCACGAACATTTATGTGTATATAGAAAAGTATATATAAAATATACTCGTTAATGGAAAATATTGACAACGTGTTTATATATATATGATATATAGAAAGTTTAAGGAAACTAAAATAATGTTAGTGCATAATGGTAATGAGGTGACTATTAAAAATAAAACTATATATATAACTACTATGATATGTATATTGAAATATATATATATATATATATATATATAAAGTTTTACTATTATATGTTATATCACTACATAATTAAGAATATGTAATATTGATATATTAAATGCAAATTGAAAATATAAATGATATGGTAATATTATTAACACTCTTATCATTAATTAATATTTATATCAAAGATGATGATGTTAATAATAATATTATTAATATTGTATATATATATATATATATCTAAAAAGTTATGATTAAGGATGATAAACATAAATATCATTATAAGAATAATGGAGATTATATTATAAATATTATTACAATTAATATCATTAATATTATTTTTGATATTATAATTAGAAACTAATACAAACTGTTTTTTTTTCTTCTTTAGTTTGGTATTTATATTAGTAATTTTGATTATAATTAATATAAATATAATTATTAATTATTAACATATTATTTATAAAAAAAAAAAAAACCGTATAAATAGATTCAAGAAATCAGAATTTCTAACAAGTCGTTATCTACTGTTTCTGATTGAAAATTCGTACAAATTTAAGTCTAAGACATAAGGATGAATCCAAGAATTTGATTAACATCTTTGTCACTTTTATATTTTTATTTTTTTCTATATTTTTTTTATTAGATGAATAATGCATGTCGACTATTTTTTTCTATAAATTCGTTCATGGATAACCATACGACATCCTAAAACCCATTTATAAATTTCAGAAACCAGTAATCAAATTTTTACTCAAATTAAACTAAAAGGGGAAGAACATGGGTCGACACCCCTGTTCTTGACAAATTACTCCCTAATTCGAATTTGATCTCCATATCAAAATCTAAAAATAAGGTTGTGTTAGAAATCCTTTATCTAATCTTTCTGCAAAGTCTTCAATTTCATTTCTTTATAACTATCACAAATTTTGGGAGTCAAATTTGTAAGTTAAAAAGTCAATGAATTTGTTCTTGCAAAAATTTGTGTTTGTTGTTAGGAATTACCGGCAAATAACGATCCCAATAGTTTCAAAAGGTGAATTGAAACTCATTTCGTTTTATAACTTCTACCTAAAACATTGTTAATCTCGAAATTAAATTTTTTTTTTTTCTTAAAACTTCGAACAGCAGATGTTGTATTTTTTTTTTTTATTTTTTTTTTCTTTTTCGCGTTTGTTTAAATGTTATCTCACTTTTGGAACGTTTAGGAACTAATTTTATATCTTAAAACAATTGGATTAAGTCACTGATTGTAAAATATGGGTTTCTAGTCGACTTGTATATGGGGAAGAAGAAAAGGAAATCAACAGAATACGGTTTATAAATTATAGGAGGGTATTAAAAACAGAAAAACTGACATGGAGCTATGGTTATGAGTGTTTGCGGGTACTAAGGGGTTGCGGGTTCGAGTCCCAAATGTGGCAGTTATTCTTTTTAGGCAAATTTTTGAAGGTAGCTTTACTTTTCTATATCATTATTATTATTATTATTATTATTATTATTATTATTATTATTATTAACATAAATATCATTTAGTTATTATTATTATTAGTATGATTATCACTAATAATATTGTTATTATTAAAAACTATTACCATTAGTATCTAATATTTTGCTATTGTCATTACCAAGTAATATCTATATCATTATTATCAAACTAATATTATTTATAAAAATAAAAGTTTTGAAATGTTAGGATTATAAATATTAAAAAAAAAGGGTATAGATATAAAGATTATATTTAAAATTACATAGCTTAACAATATTGATAATTATATATATATATATATATATATATATATATATATATATATATATATATATATTATAAAGTATAAAAAGTACATCATTTATTCGATTACAAATTATGTATATTAATAAAAAAATACAAATGTTATAGGTTCGTGAATCCGAGGCCAACCTTATATGTGTTCAATGATGTTATATGTATTTTTACTACAAAATACATTAGGTGAGTATATAGTCCCACTTTTAAACTCTAAATATTTCGGGATGAGAATACATGTATTTTATGTTTTACGATATGGACACAAGTAACTGAAAAATATATTCTACGTTGAGTTGTACCACTGGCATACTTCCCTGTAGCTTGGTAACTAATATTTACAGCGGTATTGTAAACGCGAATCCTGTTGATAGATCTATCGGGCCTGACAACCCCAACCGGACTGGACGACCAGTATTCAACGGTTGCACAGTACTTCGTTTCGTGACTATACTTGGTACGGTGTAGTAAGATTTCATAATAAAGGGGAATATGCGACGTGATTAAATGTTAAGTATGGTTACCAAGTGCTCAACCACTTAGAATATTTTTATTAAAATGTTTACATATGAAATCTTGTGGTCCATAGTTATAACACTGCTAGCATCAGACCTATATATCTCACCAACTTTATGTTGACTTTTTAAAGCATGTTATTCTCAGGTACGAATTAAGTCTTCCGCTGTGCATTAGCTCATATTAAGGACATTACTTGGAGTCGATCATCGCGATGGGACCAACTGTTGATGATATCGTCCGGGAGGATAAGGACGGGTCCTTTCAGTTGGTATCAGAGCGGTGGTCTTAGTGAACCAGGTCTTGCATTAGTGTGTCTAACTAGCAGCTGTTAGGATACATTAACGAATCTGGACTTCGACCGTGCCTGCATGTCAAAAGTTTTGCTTATCATTTCTAGTCGTAAATTATTTGCATATCATCCTTAGGGAATTGCCTGCTTATCATTCATAAGTCTAGACACGTCTTACTGCATTTAGTGCATCGATAGTGTATAGACAAAATTCATATCTTAGCATATCTGTTACTTTGGACTTTAGTTGACATCTTTTCAAAAATTCTCCGTAATTTACGGGATTTTGGTATTATATATACATATGTAAAGTATGTATAGAAGAATATCAAATCTAACTTCTATAATCTATTTCATACCAAAAATTCATTTTTCCGATTATACAAGATGGATTCCGCATCTAGTTCGAATTCCTCAGATTATGACAGCTATGCCGATATGGATTTTCATTCAAGCTCCGAAGGCAGCATCACCGGAATGGATCAACCAATCTCCCATCATCTATTCTGGATGAATTGGGGGTGGGTTCGTAATATACTAAGTCACTGGAAACATGAAGAGGGTGATCCCTTCCATCCACCAAATTGCCCTCTTGGCGATGAACCTGAAGCACTTACCGGCGAACCTGTTCGAGAAACCATTTTCTCTCTCATTTCTAGAGTATCTCGTCACTATTATATACTATCCCATATTTCAGATCTTGTTCATTCGCTCACTCCAACCACCAATCATCCCGGTGTACTAGCAGAAGTTAACGAACTTCGCGCTCGCGTGACGGCTTTGGAGAATATGGTGCGAAGGTTACAAACACCAGCAGCAGCACCAGCAGCATAATCCGTACCACCATCATCAACACCGACAGTACCCATATCACCCTCAACCACAACCGCGTCATAAACCTCAACATCACAATTTGTACCTCGGATATCAACATCATATACCTCAAAAATTTCATCGAAACTTCGAGTATGATTTTCGTTCTACATATCGTTCTACATCGATTAATTTCATTCTACGTATTGTTCTACCTCATTTACTTTCATACGACGTGGTGATTATGAAATCTCTAATGTTTTAGAGATCATGTAAACCGGTATTAACGATAAATCAAACGAGTTTAATATCTTATTGACTCATTAAATCCATGATTACATCCGATGAAAATATATATGCAAGTATATTTTCATAAAGATTGTAATTAAAAATTCTTTTGTACAAACTGTTAATGATGAAAATATTTTAACGGGTGGGTAGTACCCAAGGAATATTTAAAATTCACATTAACAAGTTACATTATACATTCTTCGAATCTGATTCAACGATCATTTACTATCCTACTTACAATCTCCGATATACGTATCCGTTCACCACAAAACAATCATTTTCATTCAAATTACATATTTGAATTTTGACCTATCGGAATCCAACAAGTGGCATAATGAAGAAAACATTGGACAAATAAAAATTGTTAGAAACAAACGAACTAATTAATTGAAATATTGTTAAGATTCCACGCTAACTGTTCCTAGCTAACTGTTCCCAGCTAACTGTTAATTCCGTATTACATTTTATTTATTGTCATTTAATTTCTGTTATTTACTTTTACGCACTTTAAATAACGGGACACGTATACAAGGTTTCGACCTATCATATCGACCCATCTATATATATATTTCGGAACAACCATAGACACTCTATATGTGAATGTTGGAGTTGGCTATACAGGGTCGGAGTTGATTCCAAAATATATATATACTTTGAGTTGTGATCGACACTGAGACCGGTACACGGGTCACGATACGTATTAATTATGTATATTAAATTATATATGAATATATTGAACTGTTGAACTATTGAACTATTGGACTGCTAACTTTGGACAATTAAAATGAATTAAAATATTGATTATAACATATGAAACTAAACAATTCTTCAAGCTTGCCACTTGATTTCATTCTAAACCTCATTTGTACCTCGACAATTACAATTCGCGTTCAAACCTTTCATAATTCTTGAAAACATTTCGATCGAGAGAATGAACCAACCGCACCTCATCTCTGGAAGAAAAGATTCTTGCATATAGTTATGCACTCGAAGACTCTCGGAGACTGAGTCAACGTTTAACACGTAGCAGTGTTAATTTCTTTAGTGTTATTATTACCCAAAATAACTTTGTAATCCCTTTCCAAATTAGCCAACTTTATCACAGCTCCAGCAAGTTAACCTCGACTTCTCAGAAAGGTTAATTTCGATATATATACACGTTATTCTTTCGCTGTCGTTACCGGAGAATCTTTTATATTCCATCATCAGCGTTTAACCATCTAAAAACACAATTCTCCTGAAACCACCTCAGTTTGATAACCGATAACCCAGATCCGTTAACTTTGAGAATGCTGACGAAGCAGCATGTTGTAGATGGTCTTAATAGCCAAAAGTTGATAATAAAGAACGGAGTATTGGAAACACACAATAGAAAATTTAGTACCAAAAAGCGGATTATGTGAAACTATGAAGTAAGCCGTGGACAAATCACAAAGAATAAGTTTGACTTCAAAGAATTTAAAAGATTCAGTGCCTGCTGAAATCCTTAGTACATACCCTACTCCTTACTCTAAAACCTTTGCTGACACTATTCTTCATCATCATCCTTCGGCATTAGAAGTTCCAAGATATTATTATATCTTTCATTATAAATATCCTCAATGTTTCTGAAGATATTTTTATAACTATTCATATTGGAAATCATCTATCTTCTCGCGCTATCTGTATCACATCATAAAAGAAACTGTGATAGTTTCTAAATTCTGAAACCTCCGAATTTAAAATATGAATGTTTTGAAGTAGTGTTAAGAACTGATGCATGAATTAGTATAATATAATGAAACTTGATCAACTTCATTATATTACAGTAAGTTATGTTAAGTTTCTAATGGAATGTGATGATTCACAGTACCATCATCATATGCCATGTTACACGGCTCTTACATTCTATCCAATCTCCAAACATATCAAGAACATATCATCTCGATAGTTCTATCTTTCTGGATATTCTGGTAATTTGACAAATCAAAATTTTGCCAATACCCTTTCTTTCTTAGAGCATTAGCTATGTTCATTCCAAATCTTATACCTACGAATTCTGGACCATTACAAGAGACGCTAAAACGCAAGAAGAGGAAACGAAAGAATGAAGCTTCGAAATATAAATTTGGGGTATATATCACAGCAAATAGGAGAAAGCATTAACGGTGAATGACAATGATTATAGAAGACAAAAGTAGGAACATTGAAATATAAGGGAAGATATAAAACCCAACAATCACCCAGAAACTACAAACCGTGTATATCAATGCCGATAGCAATATAGAGACACAGGAGAACTAGAAACACTATCAACGCGAGAGTATAGTAGAAGTAAATAGATTCTTCTGGTGATAGATGAAAAAGAAGGATGACAGATGTAAAAAAAAAAAAAAATTAAGAGTATATCAAGGATCAGAATGGGATGAAGCATATTAGCAAATGTCTTAAAGCAGGAATTAAGGAGAAAGAGTAGAAGATGTGGGATATGGAAATAAGGGAACAAAGGGGGTAGTTTTATAAGTAAAATATCCGACAAAAAAAAAAATCACAACAGATTTGCCGCATTAAATCAAAGAAGATCCTGTTTCCTAAATCGTCGAAGAACCAAATCTTATACATAAGATTTTCTTTAAGTCCCTTAAATTCTGAAATCAATCCTAATCACGTCATCGGTTAAAACAATTCCATATTCGCTCATTTCATCCTTTTGTGATAGCTTCACTCGTGCGCTTCACATGATCGAATCGTTTATCTATATCATCCAATAATGATAAAACTCTATTATTACCTCATATTCGTCATGAAAACATTCCTACTGTTATTTATGACAACCTCTATCAAATTTCGGGGACGAAATTTCTTTAACGGGTGGGTACTGTAACGACCCGGAAATTTTCGACCAAATTTAAACCTTAAACTCTATATGTTTCCGACACGATAAGCAAAAACCCTAATATTGAGTCTAGAAAGTTTAAAATCTATATTCGGTTAATCAGTTACCCTTTGACCATGCCTGAAGATTCACGAACATTTATGTGTATATAGAAAAGTATATATAAAATATACTCGTTAATGGAAAATATTGACAACGTGTTTATATATATATGATATATAGAAAGTTTAAGGAAACTAAAATAATGTTAGTGCATAATGGTAATGAGGTGACTATTAAAAATAAAACTATATATATAACTACTATGATATGTATATTGAAATATATATATATATATATATATAAAGTTTTACTATTATATGTTATATCACTACATAATTAAGAATATGTAATATTGATATATTAAATGCAAATTGAAAATATAAATGATATGGTAATATTATTAACACTCTTATCATTAATTAATATTTATATCAAAGATGATGATGTTAATAATAATATTATTAATATTGTATATATATATATATATATATATATATCTAAAAAGTTATGATTAAGGATGATAAACATAAATATCATTATAAGAATAATGGAGATTATATTATAAATATTATTACAATTAATATCATTAATATTATTTTTGATATTATAATTAGAAACTAATACAAACTGTTTTTTTTTCTTCTTTAGTTTGGTATTTATATTAGTAATTTTGATTATAATTAATATAAATATAATTATTAATTATTAACATATTATTTATAAAAAAAAAAAAAAACCGTATAAATAGATTCAAGAAATCAGAATTTCTAACAAGTCGTTATCTACTGTTTCTGATTGAAAATTCGTACAAATTTAAGTCTAAGACATAAGGATGAATCCAAGAATTTGATTAACATCTTTGTCACTTTTATATTTTTATTTTTTTCTATATTTTTTTTATTAGATGAATAATGCATGTCGACTATTTTTTTCTATAAATTCGTTCATGGATAACCATACGACATCCTAAAACCCATTTATAAATTTCAGAAACCAGTAATCAAATTTTTACTCAAATTAAACTAAAAGGGGAAGAACATGGGTCGACACCCCTGTTCTTGACAAATTACTCCCTAATTCGAATTTGATCTCCATATCAAAATCTAAAAATAAGGTTGTGTTAGAAATCCTTTATCTAATCTTTCTGCAAAGTCTTCAATTTCATTTCTTTATAACTATCACAAATTTTGGGAGTCAAATTTGTAAGTTAAAAAGTCAATGAATTTGTTCTTGCAAAAATTTGTGTTTGTTGTTAGGAATTACCGGCAAATAACGATCCCAATAGTTTCAAAAGGTGAATTGAAACTCATTTCGTTTTATAACTTCTACCTAAAACATTGTTAATCTCGAAATTAAATTTTTTTTTTTTCTTAAAACTTCGAACAGCAGATGTTGTATTTTTTTTTTTTATTTTTTTTTTTTTTTTCTTTTTCGCGTTTGTTTAAATGTTATCTCACTTTTGGAACGTTTAGGAACTAATTTTGTATCTTAAAACAATTGGATTAAGTCACTGATTGTAAAATATGGGTTTCTAGTCGACTTGTATATGGGGAAGAAGAAAAGGAAATCAACAGAATACGGTTTATAAATTATAGGAGGGTATTAAAAACAGAAAAACTGACATGGAGCTATGGTTATGAGTGTTTGCGGGTACTAAGGGGTTGCGGGTTCGAGTCCCAAATGTGGCAGTTATTCTTTTTAGGCAAATTTTTGAAGGTAGCTTTACTTTTCTATATCATTATTATTATTATTATTATTATTATTATTATTATTATTATTATTATTATTATTATTATTATTAACATAAATATCATTTAGTTATTATTATTATTAGTATTAGTATGATTATCACTAATAATATTGTTATTATTAAAAACTATTACCATTAGTATCTAATATTTTGCTATTGTCATTACCAAGTAATATCTATATCATTATTATCAAACTAATATTATTTATAAAAATAAAAGTTTTGAAATGTTAGGATTATAAATATTAAAAAAAAAGGGTATAGATATAAAGATTATATTTAAAATTACATAGCTTAACAATATTGATAATTATATATATATATATATATATATATATATATATTATAAAGTATAAAAAAGTACATCATTTATTCGATTACAAATTATGTATATTAATAAAAAAATACAAATGTTATAGGTTCGTGAATCCGAGGCCAACCTTATATGTGTTCAATGATGTTATATGTATTTTTACTACAAAATACATTAGGTGAGTATATAGTCCCACTTTTAAACTCTAAATATTTCGGGATGAGAATACATGTATTTTATGTTTTACGATATGGACACAAGTAACTGAAAAATATATTCTACGTTGAGTTGTACCACTGGCATACTTCCCTGTAGCTTGGTAACTAATATTTACAGCGGTATTGTAAACGCGAATCCTGTTGATAGATCTATCGGGCCTGACAACCCCAACCGGACTGGACGACCAGTATTCAACGGTTGCACAGTACTTCGTTTCGTGACTATACTTGGTACGGTGTAGTAAGATTTCATAATAAAGGGGAATATGCGACGTGATTAAATGTTAAGTATGGTTACCAAGTGCTCAACCACTTAGAATATTTTTATTAAAATGTTTACATATGAAATCTTGTGGTCCATAGTTATAACACTGCTAGCATCAGACCTATATATCTCACCAACTTTATGTTGACTTTTTAAAGCATGTTATTCTCAGGTACGAATTAAGTCTTCCGCTATGCATTAGCTCATATTAAGGACATTACTTGGAGTCGATCATCGCGATGGGACCAACTGTTGATGATATCGTCCGGGAGGATAAGGACGGGTCCTTTCAATATCCCGGCGAGTCCCTGCAATCTCAGGCAGATTTCTTCAGCCATTTCAGGTTTTTATCCGAAACTCCTGTCTATTGTATTAAACATGTATTCTTACCTTTTATGTTTAATAATGCGTTCCGATATTACCATGATAGCTTAATTAATCTGTATGTTGCCATGATAGAAGTTTGGGTTAGCATAATTATGTTAATTTAGTAAGGTTACTGTCGTAATACTGTACTTGTGAATCTGATAGATTTGTATGCTAGCATCTTAAGGATTGACCAACCTAGGTTGTGATCAGGACTTTTCCACCTATATGAACTTAGCTACTTCATAGGATTAAGACCCCTGGTTATACTGTATCTGAAGATTCTATGAACTCGGTATGGTCGGAGTCCCCGTTAGGCATCTAATGCACTTTTAGGACACGCCACTTAGGAATTGAGACATGAATGACCTAGTATGACTATTGACTATTCCAAAGAGACCTCTTAGGAGCTGCTAAGGTCTAGTTAGTGCCTTTACTCTATGATCTAAACATATTGCATGTTCTTGTTTGATTGTTACCCTGGAATTAAGTCATATCAACTGTCTAGGTATCTATTAGATTTCTATCTGCTTTACTTTCAGTATATCAACTGTAATGTTGTATAATGTTTGGATTGTTATGATCTCATTAGTATGATGAAATGGTTGTTAGTTTTCATTTAAGGTTTTGCCAACTTAAACCGACGGACTCCTTCCGTTTGTGATCAGTGTTCAATCAACACGGCACGTTGTTATTTAGTTAACTAAACTGATAACGAGAGTTAGGACTAGAGCTCAACTCACTAATAAACCTAGTACTTTACTGAAGATAACCTCCAAGGTATAGTTACCTTTCAATTATACAACCAAGTGACATACTTTTCACTACTCAACGAGAACTCTGAGAGTCTAGAGATAAGTAGGTCTGTGTAATTGGCTCATCCAACTAGATCTACACCATTCTAAACATAGTCTTAACATAAGCATAATTACCTTTCCCTAACTCAAATCTAATATCTTGGTCAACATTTGACATACTCTGGATATCCTTCCACTTTATTTACTTTTCCGCAATTAGGACCATTAGTTTAAATCAAATACTATCTTTTATCTAGGTAATTTAAATAAAAGACAATTATCCACTTGATCTTCAATTCGTTAATCCCTTCAAAAACACGACCCTAGGTTAACTTTCACCTTCTACACCTTAGAAAGTTAAAAGTAAATTTAGGCCCCCGCACAATATAAATAAACAAAACCACTGTATGCTACCTTAATCAACTGAATCTGACGTCCTGCGGCCTAACGACACCGCATGAATAAAACTGACCATTTCGGCCATATCATTAGTATAATCTTTTTATGCTGCATTAAAATAATCAATTACAAAGATCCGAGTTCTTAAGAAAAATTTCAAAATTTTTTACAAAAGAAAGCCTTTCCGTAAATGTACTTTCGAAAATCAAAAACGTTTGTAAATAAAAATTAAGGCTTAAGTAAGGTAGAAATCTTGTTGGGACGAACTGAATCTCTAATAGAGCATTACATGACTATGCATTATCGACCTAAATTGATTATGCTGAGGCACCCAAATAAGACCATATAAGCATTCATCTTTAATGCTTCACTATTTTTCATTGAGAGTGCCGATGTCTGTACTCAGATTCAAAACTTGCTCTAGAACTGCATTTCTAAGTAATGAAATGTGATTCGTGTATAATCAGAAGAGCTAGCTATTTTTCAAAATAAACCCTTCACACCATTCACCACTTCTACCACATCAAACCATCATTCACATTATCTTTACTATCACCCAAAAAATCCAAAAATGAGATTCTTTCCGAAAACCCGATGTTATAAACTTCTCAAGTATCACGGCAAAGGTCTGGCAAAAAGTTTACCGGTAGAAAGTTTCTCGAGATAAAATCTCCAAAAAAATATATATATATATATTCAAAGTTCTGAGAGAAGGAGTAGAACTTATCAAGAGAAACGCCGAAGAAGAACTTGACCGAAAAATTCCTATCACTTCAAAGGAGAAAAATTCGAAAGTGCTTCTCAAAAATATCAGCACTCCTATCTATCTTTCATTTCCGAAACTCGGAATAAAAGTCTTTAAAAGACTATATTACCCTTTCACATCCCTTAAAACAACTTCACCACCACTCCAAAATTCCTTTCCATCCTTCCAAATTGGCAAATGACCTAGAAGCTATGGTTATTACCGTTTTCACATTAGTAACAAGGATTTGAGTCTTTATCAAGCCTATGACAATGGATGCAATATGACTGGCTAAGAGCAAATTCATTTCTTAGATCTACAGGGAACCCTAAAAACTTTTGTGATTTGAGTAACCCGTGAAAGCTAGCCTAAGTCATGTAACCTCCCCGCATACTTGCAGATAGTTACAACCCTAACATAGATAACTTACCTTATTTTTTTCACTCTTATAATAAAAAGCAAATCGCTTAGGCCAATAGAAAAGAAACTCTAAAAAGATTTCTTGAAGTTAAAAATGAGAAGTTTGCTTGAGGACAAGCAAAGTTTAAATGTGGGATATTTGATATCGGCTAAAAGGTCACATTTTCACCTCGGTATTGAGGCCCAAAAATAATTAAGTTCCAAGATTTATCGCCAAAATACTCTCTTTATTGGTTAAAAGTGAAGATCAAGTAATTACGAAGCCGATGCAAAAAGAATCAAGAGAATCAGAGCTAAAACGAAGATTCTAGAGCGAAAACGGTGAAAGACAAGTTACGACCCCGGAAACTAAGATACGATCCAAGGAACAAGCAAAATGATCCAAGCATAATAGCAAACCAGGGCAGCTATCCGACCTGCCATCCGGCCTGCCATATGGTTTGCCATATCAGAAACGGCCAGGCCAAACGGCTTGCCTGGTCAAACGGCCAAGCCATATAGCTTGCCATACGGCTTGCCATATGGCCTGCCAGCCGTATGACAGCAAAACTCAAGCTTATTTAAAGGGAATTTATCATCCATTTTTACACACACTTCAATTTACTTCTATCTCTCTCTCTCTCTCTCTCTTTCTACAATATTAGTCATACTTTCAAGGTCTTCGACTCCGTGCGAGAAACCTAGTACCCAGAGAAGAACGCCGAATATTGTATTAGGAGCGGTCTGGAGTTTGAAGTTGTCACTTTTGTATTAGGAACTTGTTTAACCTACTAGTACTTCTATCCTTTATCTGTATATAATGTCTTCTATCATTATGATTTATGATATTGTTACCATGATTAGAGAGTAGTTAACTTTAGTTTATGTTATGATGTAGTCAATTATAATACCAAAATAATATTATGGTTTGTGTATGTTGCCGAGATGCTTTCCGATTATGCTTTAAACTCAATCGCTTTTCCAACTAATAGACCGTACTTAGACCACTCTTATCCACGACACCTGTCATAGAACCACACTGCTGCCACATCAGCGCCACCTCAGCAGCTTCTTCCAACCACATTTACTAACATCCATCACACCTACCACATTGACCCCACATTTACATTTTATTATTATTATTATTTACTTATTAATTTAATTTTATTATTTTAAGTTATTATTATTAATTTTATTATTAATTTAACTACAAATTTAGATTTATTATTTACATATTTTTTATCTAATCTTGTTTATTAATTAATGTTATTTATCAATAATTAATTACTAGTATTATTTTTATTTCTAATTCTGTTATGATTATTATTAATTATTTATATTTATATTTATAATATATATACACCATCGTGTGAGATTTGGGAATCTTTATTCCTTCTGCTTCCGTAAATTACTCCCTTCTTCTTCTTCCCCACAAGCCCTAAATTTCCAATCCTTCATCTGTAATTCTTTATCCCTAAATTAATTAATTCTTTATCCCTAAATTTATTAATTATTATTATGATTATTAAAAATTAATTTGTAGCGTGATCGAGAATGTCATTGCATAGCATTTGTCACCACGGCCCTTCAATGACAGAGGGAAGCATGGAGGCTAGAAACGGCGCCGTTGCTTCGGCGGCCCATGTAACACCCCGTTTTTCTGTTACACGTTATTCTGGATGTTGTTTAAGCTACAAGGTGTGTAACGTAATTTTTCAACCCCGAATAAAGTTTGACTTGATGTTTCAAAGCCTTACCATTAGAAAGAATATCTTATTACGTTTCCAACGATATTTGATTCATTAAAAACGGAGTTACGGTCGAAAAGTTATGGCCAAAACAAGTTGCTGAAACCTGTTTTGCTCGGCCACCAGTTCTGGTAGGTTGGAGCGGCGTTTCACCCTTTGGAGGGTGCTCCGATTGCCTCTGATGCGTTTTTCAGCATTTTTAAAGGGTTTAAAAGAGGGGTATTATAGTCCTTTCGCATATGGACAGTTTGGGGGACCTCAAAACTGATCCAAAACCTTATCATAACTCATTTTTTTCCTTCTCCTTCACACTCACACTTATCAAATACTAGAGAGAGGGTGAGTTTCTAGAGAGAGAATTGGAGATTTGAGGAAGAAGAAGGGTGATTTGGGTAAAGTCACAAGTATTAAAGTTGTTCATCTCGTTCACGGCTACGTTGTGGTCGTATTGGTAAGTTCTAACTCCAAAATTCGTTCTTATGATTATTGTTCATGATTGGGGTTTTGATTTGTGTGTTCTTGAGTAAACCCCACTAGTTGTTAAATGAATAATTAAACTAGTAAATGGTGTGAAAAACCATTGTTGGTGGGTTTTGGGTTGGATGATGAAATTGGTTAGTTAATAATCATGTTCAGGTGTTTAAGTCACTAGTTAACTTGTGTTAAGAGTGATTAGAAGTGTAAGCTTGCAATTTTGGTGTTTTGACTTGATTTTAGGTCAAAATGGATTTTTGTGCAAAATTCATGCTAGTATGCGTTTAAAAGCTAAAATGGGTGTATTTAGGTATTTCAGGAATGCGGGAATTGGTCTCGTTATTTTTTTGTACCTTCGGGTATCGTTAAAAGTGCAAAAAGGTGTAAATTGCACTTTATGGCAATTTGGACGGGTCGTGAGTCCAAATGGAGGAATGGTTGA
Source organism: Rutidosis leptorrhynchoides (assembly GCF_046630445.1). Lineage (NCBI taxonomy): Eukaryota > Viridiplantae > Streptophyta > Magnoliopsida > Asterales > Asteraceae > Rutidosis > Rutidosis leptorrhynchoides. Next base: position 422,554,864 of record NC_092333.1, read on the forward strand.
TCAAACCTTTTGTAAAATGTGTTATTGAAACATAATCACAAGTTGATTGTGATTATGAGAAGTTCGGGTGAGTTTTGACTTAGTCAAAGTTAGTGCATGTGTAAATGGTCGAAATTGCACTTATGGTGATTTGAGTATAAGCTTAGGTGTAAAGCTTATTTGTTGAGAATCTCTTAGGTGATTTACTTTTGGATAATTAGGAGCTCAAGCGGGATTGGCTCTTCAAGTAATCGAGGTGAGTGGAATAAGTATGCATGTATGTATATAATGTATTTATTTGTGTGTCGTGAAATGAGTGGGTTAGTCGCGGTGTTAAGACACCACTCCAGAAATTAATAAAATGTGGGGTAGTCACGGTGTTAAGACACCACATAATATGTAATGAGTGGGTTACTCGCGGTGTTAAGACACCACATAATACGAAATGAGTGGGTTAGTCAAGGTGTTAAGACACCACTCCGGAAATTAATGAAATGTGGGGTAGTCGCGGTGTTAAGACACCACATAATATGTAACGAGTGGGTTAGTGGCGGTGTTAAGACGCCACTCCGGGATTTAATGACATGTGGTTTAGTCGCGGTGTTAAGACACCACAATGTCATAGAGGGTGGGTTAGTCACGGTGTTAAGATACCACCTAGGGGGTTAGTGATACGCGGTGTTAAGTACACTAATGCATGTTGCGAACTCCGATGGTCTTTTGCGAGCACCGTCTCCTTGTATGAATGTATTTCCATGGTTATGTGTTGTAGTGTAGCATATTATATTACTTGGGTTATATGCTATTGTGTGTGCTAGCTTATGGTATCGGAGATTTAGCGTTATACTTTACGATGGTATGCAAATAATATTGCTAGCATGTATGCGGTAATTGTGTAAGTGTTTGCAAGTAAGTAGGTTATGTATGTATATGTATAATTATTGCATTCACTAAGCGTTTAGCTTACCCTCTCGTTGTTTACATTTTTTTTAGGTACGAAGCGGTTAGAGGCGAGGGTTGCTCGGGAATTAGATGTTTTCCCATTTTGGTGCTTGTAGTAGATTACTTTTGGATTCGACCTAGGTTTGGGTAGTTAAACCCCAAATGCCATGCTCGCGTAGTTTGTTTGGTCGTTAAACTAATGTGGTCGAAATTCCATTATTTTGCAATTCGATGGTTAAACGGGTCAATGTGGGCCCGGAGTCGTAAAACATGATTTATTGTAAAAACATGTTTAGAATACTTAACTTAATGTTGTATGACGATCGGTTAAATTTAAAAGGGTTGGGAAACATGTTTTACGAACGTGCTTAAAAGGGAAGTGGACAGGCTACTTTGGAGCGCCGCTCTTTAATGACCCGTCCTAATCCATCTGGACGAATACATTACATTTAGTTACATCGCGAGGTACTTGACCTCTATATGATACATTTTACAAACATTGCATTCGTTTTTAAAAGACATACTTTCATTTCATCGAAAGTCGACGGCATGCATACCATTTCATAATATATCCAACTATAATTGACTTAATAATAATCTTGATGAACTCAACGACTCGAATGCAACGTCTTTCAAAATATGCCATGAATGACTCCAAGTAATATCCTTAAGATGAGCTAATGCACAGTGGAAGATTTCTTTAATAACTCAGAATAAACATGCTTTAAAGTGTCAACTAAAAGGTTGGTGAGTTCATTAGTTTATCATAAAACAATAAAATTCATTATTTTGATAGACCACAAGATTTAAATGCTGCATGGTACAAATGGGCCCGAATCCTATACCCACCTGTAATGTACATACGATATCTTTTAAATACAGTACACCTTTCTCGTGTACGAAATCATCTTTCATAAATCTTAGTAACCGTACACATATCTCGTGCACAGAAATAACATACACATAACCTGTGTATAAAATCATTCTCTCGATACATAACATTCACTTTTCTTTTCTTTCATAGCTTGGCTTGGTAACCGACCTTAACATATAATGCGTATAATAATATCCCCAAAATAGAACATCTCGTCAGTATAATAATCATATAAACTTCGAAGTACTAAACACCACGCCCACTAGCCCTTCCGTCTAGTGAACATTCTGGGTGGGGGTGTTAAACCCGGTAGCTACCTTTAGGATTCGCGTCAATTAGGCGTGCACAAATTCTCAAAATTAGTAATGTTCCCTAATTCTTAGGTTACCAAGCAATAATAATCAGGAGAAAAATATTCATATCAATTGTGGAAATTATCACGTCCACATAATTCAATGGTGGCAATTATCACGTCCACATAATTCATTCGAGCAATGTTTTGCTTGTGTCTATCTTGTCAAACATTTATAAAAGCATTTCATGTATTCGCAGTTCAAAATGTATTTCAAAACCATTTAATAAAGCAGTTGTAAAAGTAGCGCATGTATTCTCAGTCCCAAAAATGTAAAGAGTAAAAGGGAATCAAATGAACTCACCATACGATATTTCGTAGTAAAAATATGCATAACGATACTGAACAATGCAGGGTTGGCCTCGGATTCACGAACCTATATCATTTGTATATATATTAATACACATAATTGTGATCGAATAAATTTATATATTATTATTAGTGATGTACTTGTTATATTTAATAATTTATAAGTTTTATTAATTTTTTATATATTTACATTTTATTTATAGAATTATTAATATAGTTAAGTTATGTAATTTAAGTATATTTTATAATATTTAATTTAATACTTGTAATCTTAACAACGTCATTTAAAAACTTTTATTTTCATAATCAATATTATTTTAATAATAATGATATAGATAATACTTGATAATAATAATAATAATAATAGTTTTAATGATATCAAAATAAAAATTTTTGTAAAAATGATAATAATGATAATAGTTTTTAATAATAACAATACTATTAATGATAATCATACTAATACTTATAATGATAATATCAATAATATTTTTGTTGATAATATTAATAATAATACTAATAATTTAAAATGATACTAATACTAATATTAAAGAAGAAAATAATAATAAATTTTATTATTTTCATATTAATGATAATAATAATAATAATAACCCTAATCATATTAATAATAATAATAGTTATACTAGTAGTAAAATGATAAAGTTATATTTTAAATGATATTGGTAATAACATTAATAATAATGAATTTCATATTTGTATCTATAATAATAATAAATTGATTTCTATCATAATACTTATATTTGTAATAATAATAATCTTAACAATTATAATACTAATAATAATAACAATAATAAAAATAATGATAATAATAATCATAATCATAATATTCCTAATACTTAGTAATAATAATACTAACAATACTAATACTTGATAATAACAATAATAATAATAAGCATAACAATAATAATTTTAATCATAATATTAACTAGTGGTAATAATAATAGATTTATTAGAAAAACTACCTCAATGTGATAGGTCTTTAAAGAAACAAAAATAAATGCCCACTCCCGGGCTTGAACCCGTGACCTCTCGATACCCGTCAGCACTCTTAACCGTTCGACCATTCTCAATTTTTCTGATTATAAATCAAACCCAATGTTACTTATTCTGTTTACATCGTTTCTCCCTTTTTCTTCATCTTCCTTATGAAAATAACTCGACAATGAATCTAACAACAACGTAATCAATTCACTTTCAGTTTTAGACTTACAAGATAAAACAGATACGACTTATTATGATTAACAAAAAAAAAATGACAGATTGCTGTTGCTGCTCGCTATTATAGAAAAGAAAAAAAATTGATTTCGATTTTTAGAAGTTTTTGGATCATGATTCCTTCACGAAATATTTTCCAAATCACTTGTATAAACTATTGGAATCATTAATTGAATCTAAAACACCAATTCGAATTTCGCGATGAACAATTGCTTTGACTTTTTGACTTGAAACTTTGACTCTAAAATTTGAGATCAATAAAAGGAATTGGAACGTGAATTTTTATAGATAGTTTGAGTATAATGATCCTAACCAAACTACACTTTTAAATTTTGAAAATTAATTTGAAATAGAGTCGTTGTATTTCTCATGTCAAGAACAGGGGACGGCTTTTTGGTTTTCTTATATGTTCTGATTAAATTTTGATTTGCAGTAAGGATTAGTTATATTTTGATAATGGAGATGAAGAAGTGAATGACTTAATCAAATTATGGAGCAATTTGTTCGATTAGTTTATAGCACAAAAGTGGGTCGACAGGATTGAAATTCGCTAGTACAGAAATATAGAAAAAAAAAAAGGAGACATCACAGCTAACTGATTTTGGACTGGTTCCATTGTTTACAGTATGATTCGTACGAGTTTGGGAAATTACTCACACTATGATAGTGAGTTGAAACTGATTACATAATTATCTATTATTTATATACGCTTATAACTGTATGTATACACATGTCCGTATTTCTTTATATATATCTGCTTATCATCAGTATATACATATACATAATTGTTGTATTAAATTTTGTAATATATAAATCTAATATTCTGTGAATGTAATTAATAAAAATAATAATGATAATATAATTACTATTAATAATATTATTCTTATCAAATATTGGTAATAAAAATGATATTAATATTATTGGTAATAATATTGATGAAGATAATAAAAATTATAATTTTAATCACTCTTTTAATCATAATTGTGTTTATCATCTTTATTTTTGATAATCATAAACTTTTAATTGTAATAATAATAATAATAATAATAATAATAATAATACTAATATTAATAGTAATAGTACAAGTACTAGAAACATTATTATTCTAACTTATAATTACATTTAATAAATTAATATTTCATATTATTAATTATGTACCGTAATTATAATATATATAATAACATACATTTAATATTTAATATAATACAATATGCATAAAATCATCAATTTTGTATTTTAATCATATATATATATTCAACTATTATATATATGATATTGTTTTAAATATTAAGTTTTGTTACTTAGATAAATATATCAATTATTTATATTAAAACATATAATTCAAGGTATACATTTAATCCTTTGCTAACGTTGGCAATTCATGTTAGAAATCATTTACATTCAATTACTCTACATATTCACATAACGAGTTTTGGTTATTTTAAGTTATCTTATAATAGTTCAGTAACGTATTTAATTTATTATATATAATTATTTAAATATATAATCATTTATATATACATTAAATGTTCGTGAATCATCGAGAACAGTCAAAGGTAATTGCATAAATGAAAACACTTCAAAATTTTCGAGACTCAACATTATAGACTTTGCTTATCATGTCGGAATCATTCAAAGATTAAGTTTAAATTTGTTTGGAAATTTCCGGGTCGTCACACGCTCCACCCTGGGGCTCGCCGCTCCATTTGCTGAATCTGGACTGTTTAAAAAAACATTCTTAAGTGTTTTCGGTTGGATAACGGGTTGGGTCGTTATAGCCCAACGGCGGCCTAACGGCGCCCCCGATGTGAGTGGTCTTATCGGCTCTGTTATTAGGAAGTCGCGAACCCCGATTCATAGTACACTATTTGTGTCACCCCTTGATAAGAGAAGTCTATCGGATACAACGTAAGTATGACTGGGGCACACCAGTTATAGTAAGTCCACCGAGCCTTGGATTCCGACTGAAGACTCTTTCATAGTGAAACATATAAATAGTCCCATAGTACATTGTCGGTCCTAGACCATGCTAGTGTAGTCACCAAGCATATAAACTTCGTACGTGCACGCTGAAGCACAACGGTTGTTGTAAGCTGTACCTCTGCTAAGTAAGGCCATGGAACCCGGTCAGTGTTGATTAGTACACTTCACCATAACGCGGTCTCAAACATTGCACCCCCCTTGAGGGATTCTTAGTTAATTAAGGAAATGTTTGTTTAAGCACATAAAGGATTGGACCATTAGGATAACCGAACGTGTTCATGGAAGTCAAATCGACTTGGCCATAGTGTTCTTTATAGTTGAACTCTTTTTAAGGACCTAACTATCTTTTTAAAACCAATCATTAACGAAAGCATCGAAACACATCACGTCTCTCGGATATGGCATACTGATAGTGCTCCAAATGAACATATATTTAGTAGCAATATCCTTCCAATATGTAAAGCTTTTAGTTGCAATTGTTCTATTTTTATGTAATATTTGTTTAAATAAATAAGTGCGAAGATAAAAGACGAAAACGACGATTTGAAGACGCAAACGTCCAAAAAGCTCAAATGTACAAGATACAATTCAAGTGGTTCAAATTATTGATGAGAAACGTCTAAAAATTACAAGAGTACAAGCCGCGAAACGTAAAGTACAAGATATCCACGCGTACGAAAGGGCGTTCGAAAATCCGGAACCGGGACATAAACCGGGCGTAAATGCGCGACGCAACAGACCTAAAATTACTAGTCAACTATGCACAAGAATAAAATATAATATATAAATAATTATATAAATTATTTATATATTATATGTATATAATAAATATGTCGACAAAGCTAGGATCCAAAATTTGGTGAGCTGGAATCCGAAGCTCCGCACTCGCGGAGCTGTAAAGGGTAAAACCTCCACACTCGCGGAGCTGTCTGTTTCAGAAATGGCCTATAAAAGCCATCGAATTCAGCCGAGAGAAGACACCAATTCAATCAATCTCTCTCTTTTATATATATATATTTATATATATTTATAATATATATATAATATAGTTTAGTTTTATATTAGATTAGTTTAGTTAATGTAACGGTTAATTACGGGTTTTGAAGTCGAAGTTCTGTCCGTGTAACACTACGCGATAAATAATCAATGTAAGCTATGTTATCCTTTTTTAAATTAATATCTCGTACTTAAGTTATTATTATGTTTATTTAAGCCGAAGTAATCATTATGTTGGACTAAATATTAAAGACGGGGTTATTGGGCTTTGGACCATAATCGGGGTTTGGACAAAAGAACGACACTTGTGAAAATGGGACTATGGGTTATTAATGGACTTTATATTTGATTAATATAGAGATTTACAATTTGACGTAGTTATATATAACCACATACGCTCGATCGGATACAATGAGCGAGATATTTATAAATACGAATTATTGTTCATTTGACCGGACACGGGGATGAATTAATAGTCACCGACTCATTAAAACAGGGGTGGATTACATTCAAGGGTAATTGGTGTAATTGTTAACAAAGTATTAAAACCTTGGATTACACACAGTCGATAACCTAGTATATTCATTAAACAAAGTATTAAGACCTTGTTACAGTTCGAATCCCCAATTAGTTGGAATATTTGACTTCGGGTATAAGGTTAATTTGGCGAAGACCCTCACACTTTATAATTATGACCGATGGACTATTATGGATAAAACCAGATGGACTTATCGAATAATTCAGGACAAAGGGCAATTAACCCAGGGTAATAAATTAAAACGTCAAACATCATGATTACGGAAGTTTAATTAAGCATAATTCCTTTATTTTATTTCTTATCGCATTTTAATTTTCGCTACTTTAATTATCGTCATTTATATTTTGCATTAGGTTTTAATTGTGACTTAAAATATAAAATTGACAAACCGGTCATTAAACGGTAAACCCCCTTTTATATATTATTACTATATATAATATATTTTGTACAAATATAATTGTTTAAAAATATAGTATAAAATAAGTCGTCTTCCTGTGGAACGAACCGGACTTACTAAAAACTATACTACTCTACGATTAGGTACACTGCCTATAGTGTTGTAGCAAGGTTTAGGTATATCCCATCTGTAAATAAATAATTAAAACTTGTGTAATTTGTAACGTATTTCGTATTAAAAATATATAGTATTTCGTACCCCACCTCGCACACATCAATTTTTTGGCGCCGCTGTCGGGGACTCAGCGAAACGCTATATTTTTAATATATATTTGTATAAATATATTTTTAGAAAAACAATATAAAATAAAAAAATTAAAAGTAAAAAAGTAATAAAAAAACTGAACCTGCGTAATTTGAATCTGCATCCTCCGCACTCGCGGAGTTTTTGGGCAGCAGACCTCCGCACTCGCGGAGCTGCCTGACACGCCTGAACCTCAGACTGCATTAATTACGTTTTAGGGTTTAATTTAATTATTATTTTTATTAATTAATCTAATTAGGGTTTATATTTAATATTAATTAGTTATAGTTTAATTAAAGTTGTATTTTAAGTTTTAAGTGTTAATTAGTTTTATAAATACTTTTATACAATAATAAAAATAATATTTTTATAAAAATTATATTTTCATAACTTTAAGTATTATTTCTATATTTCGTATCTTTTTAATCATTTATTCGTAATATTTATATTTTTCGCTCGTAATTAGTTTAAGTTATAGTTTTTGCAGTAGTTATTTTTATACTTTTAGATTTTTAGGATTTTTCGTAAAATCCCTTAAGTACTTTTTCTTTAGACTAAAATTTAGGCGCTTTAGAATTTTACGACGTCGCTTATCATTTTAGTATTTAATAAAATTTAGTGCCTAATTAAGATATTGCCGTTTTGGATATAGAATTTCTTTTAAGTTTTAATACCTTTAGACGCAACTTTTAATATTTAATTTTTAGAATTTTAAGTTTCGAAGCGCTACTTTCTTATTTTATTTTTCAATTTTTTATTTTTCGACGTTTTTCGACGCTACTCTTTTTCTTTCTTATTTCTCGCCGCTTAGTTTTTAGGACTTAGAATTTTCTCTATTTCTTCTCTAATAATTCAAAACGAAAAATTATTTTAAACGGTTAAATTGATAGACATCCAAAATTTCTGCTTCGTAGTAATAGTTGGATTTGTTAGTGGCTGAGTTGTGAGCTTCCGATTTAACGGGTTCTGGCTCCCTGCTACATCTATTGGCTATTCGAAACGTGGGCAAAAGTAGAAAAGTCTATTAATTTGATAACTTATATAATTTTTAGTTTATAACTAATAGGATAATTAGTAAATGCACCACATTGTAGCTAAAATTTGGTAATAAGTGTAGTATGGAAAATCTCAAAAATATTTTGGAAACTCTTTATGACATACGAAATCAATACTCTCAAACGGGTGTTGATGAAAATTCGTTCGGTCAATCTTGGCTCACGAATGACGAAACAATAACTGGTTGTGAAATCTGTGGAGATTATCATTCAACATGGGAATGTTATTATTATGTTCCTATGGAAAATTACGCACCCATGGAACCTGAATGGAATGATTATGAAGAATACAATTCAAATTGGGATTATTCCCAAGAATATATCTAAACTCAATAACCAGAGGACGAGGAAAATTATGTGTCTGAAAATTCTTTAGATTATATGAAAATCAAACTCGAAGAACTTGATGCTCAAAATGAACAAATGAGAGAGTTTGTAAATAGGCAAGCTGAAACTATATCAGATTATACACCTGTTGATATGAGGAGTATTGTGCAAGAAAATCTCATATCATCGAATTTTGTTAAATTCGAGAGCTCCGAAATCACCAATTATCCAGATGATACTTTTTATTCAGTTTTACCAATTTCACAACATATCGACACATTAGCCTCTACCGACGAAATCATCGATCCATCAATGCATGAAGAAGAAGTAAGGGTGACAAATTGGTACTCTTGGGAAAACGATAATGTTGAAAATTTTACCCCCGAGACCAAAATGGTGGGACCGATAAGTACCGTTACTGAAGAAGAATCTACTTCGATCCCGAAATTCACCATTCCACAACCTTCCAACCCAATATTCTCAATAGATGAGTCATCTACCGAAGATAAACTACGAGCTGTAATAGATAATGACACCTCAGATTTCACCCAATTGGGTAATAGAGGTGAAACCTTTGATCCCGAGAATGAACGGAAAGAAATGTTAGGAATTGTCTACCCTATAATATGTATGTCAGTGTATATTGATCCATTTGACCAAGAACCAGAAAAGAGACATATCCATTTACTAAAAGCTACACTTAGAAAAGAATTAAGTAGTGACGATCGGGTGGGTCTAAACTTTAAACCCATTGATATATTATACACCACCCGAGATGTAAATAACTGGCTCACTATTTTAATTCTTGGAACTTATTCTACCGACTTCACATGTCGTCAGCTAAGTGTGGGGAAGTATAACCCCACTTAACGTTAAATTAGGGGTTCGGGTTAGTGCATAACTCGTTAATAAAAATGCTCGATTAGGGTAAAAGACGCATTTTCAAATATTAGTAAACAGTTCAGAAAAGCATCCGTTTTTGAAGAAAAACATGTATGATAAAACAAGAAGGAATGAACGATGAGGTGCACCATCTATCATTCGACGAGCTTTGAAATTACAAAATGGGTATTCTTAATCACTTTTCTACACTAATCACCCTCATGAATTTATAATTATAGTCTGATTCCATGCAAATGAGGGCATTACATGATCTCAAGTGTGGGGAAGGGTTATAAATTCTCTCGGGTTTATACTTGGTTTATTTTCTAAATTTTATGAAAATTTGAAAAATTTTCAACTAAATGAATTCAAAATCATGTTTATACATATTTATGAATGATAAAACTAGGTGTTAATGCCGAAATTATCGTTACCTCGAAAAGGACATAAATTGAGAAACAACTAAAACGCTTGAATTTATTTATTAAGATATAAAAAGACGCATGAAAAAAGCCAAGTGTGGGGAGAATGTACCAAGTTATTCAATTAAAAACTATCTATCACATGTTTCTGTAAAGTTTATTGCAGGTGCTTTTGTTTTGGACTAAATTAACTATTTTACCCGATTTACTGTAATATATTTGAAAGAGAGATGGATCTACACGATGAATCAATTTCATCATTAAAATGAAGTAAAGTCTTCCTAAAAAGACACACGCTTCTTGATTTAGGTCAAGAAGTTATCGTCCAGACCAGCTTTAGGTTGACGAAAAATCTAGAAAAGTCATCACTAAAATCAGCAGGAAATCCACGGACCTCAGCATCAAACAGGGTCGCCAAGTGGTCAGACTTATCCTAACCATGAGAGGATCTGTCTCGTAAAATGGGGAGGGCGCCATGCAAATTAGCTTGATAAAACTAATGAATCAGACCCCCAGAAAGGATAATCTCCTTAAAGATTAAAAATCAGCTTTTAAGCCTGATATTACTCAATCCTTGAGATTGACTTTAAAGATTGAGAATTATAAACTCATGGAATTCGATGATATCTAAACTCGAGCTTGAACGAGAAAATATTTTGATCAAATTAAAACCGATTTGTTTTCTGAAAACCTATTTTCAATGCGTTCATTACCATTGAACGTAAAATCCTAAGAATTCACCGGAATTCATTAGGTCACCTGAACCAAATCGGGTGTCAACCGTAAGAACGGTGGTTACATAGCATGGTCGGAGATAGGACCTTGTGCCAGACCGAAAAATCATAGGGTGATCTTTACTATTGCTCCTACAAAGGATAGTAACTGCATCCAACACGTTTTAGACCATGAACAAATGCATGTCATTAGACATTGCCTTAAGAGTTTCTTGTTCATTGCTTTCCTTTACAACCGGACGGTAGTTTGCCGAAAGGTAATATACGGAACAAGTAAACTGGATGTGTGCTTTCCGATACAGGGATAGCAGTGGATTACATGAACCTAAAAATTTTTAGCCAAAATATTGATCCACAAATATATTTTTGCAACACCGATGGTGGGTCAAATCAGAAAACTTATCTAGGGTAAAAGCTAGAATGAATTTTTAAAAGATCAAATGTTTTCATAAAGATCCAATTTTCTTAAAGGATCTAAATTTTCATAGTCATGTGGGACTGTAAACCACATCGTTACTATCATTGTTTATACCGCCGTATCAAAATCACTGATGTATAAAGTGTGAGAATAAAAAGTGATTCGAGTAAAGTGTGATTTAATTTCAAGTTCTGTATTGCTTGAGGACAAGCAACGTTCAAGTATGGGGATATTTGATAGTGCTCTAAATGAACATATATTTAGTAGCAATATCCTTCCAATATGTAAAGCTTTTAGTTGCAATTGTTCTATTTTTATGTAATATTCGTTTAAATAAATAAGTGCGAAGACAAAAGGCGAAAACGACGATTTGAAGACGCAAACGTCCAAAAAGCTCAAATGTACAACATACAATTCAAGTGGTTTAAATTATTGATGAGAAACGTCTAAAAATTACAAGAGTACAAGTCGCGAAACGCAAAGTACAAGATATCTACGCGTACGAAAGGACGTTCGAAAATCCGGAACCGGGACATAAACCGGGCGTAAATGCGCGACGCAACGGACCTAAAATTACAAGTCAACTATGCACAAGAATAAAATATAATATATAAATAATTATATAAATTATTTATATATTATATATATATAATAAATATGTCGACAAAGCTAGGATCCAAAATTTGGTGAGCTGAAATCCGAAGCTCCGCACTCGCAGAGCTATAAAGGGTAAAAACTCCGCACTCGCGGAGCTGTCTGTTTCATAAATGGCCTATAAAAGCCATCGAATTCAGCCGAGAGAAGACACCAATTCAATCAATCTCTCTCTTTTATATATATATAATTATATATATTTATAATATATATAATATAGTTTAGTTTTATATTAGATTAGTTTAGTTAATGTAACGGTTAATTACGGGTTTTGAAGTCGAAGTTCTGTCCGTGTAACACTACGCGATAAATAATCAATGTAAGCTATGTTCTCCTTTTTTAAATTAATGTCTCGTACTTAAGTTATTATTATGCTTATTTAAGCCGAAGTAATCATGATGTTGGACTAATATTAAAGACAGGGTTATTGGGCTTTGGACCATAATTGGGTTTTGGACAAAAGAACAACACTTGTGGAAATGGGACTATGGGTTATTAATGGACTTTATATTTGATTAATATAGAGATTTACAATTTGACGTAGTTATATATAACCACATACGCTCAATCGAATACGATGAGTGGGATATTTATAAATACAAATTATTGTTCATTTGACCGGACACGGGGATGAATTAATAGTCACCGGACTCATTAAAACAGGGGTGGATTACATTCAAGGGTAATTGGTGTAATTGTTAACAAAGTATTAAAACCTTGGATTACACACAGTCGATAACCTGGTGTATTCATTAAACAAAGTATTAAGACCTTGTTACAGTTCGAATCCCCAATTAGTTGGAATATTTGACTTTGGGTATAAGGTTAATTTGGCGAAGACCCTCACACTTTATAATTATGACCGATGGACTATTATGGACAAAACCAGATGGACTTATCGAATAATTTAGGACAAATGACAATTAACCCAGGGTAATAAATTAAAACGTCAAACATCATGATTACGGAAGTTTAATTAAGCATAATTCCTTTATTTTATTTCTTATCGCATTTTAATTTTTGCTACTTTAATTATCGTCATTTATGTTTTGCATTAGGTTTTAATTGTGACTTAAAATATAAAATCGACAAACCGGTCATTAAACGGTAAACCCCCTTTTATATATTATTACTATATATAATATATTTTGTACAAATATAATTTTTTAAAAATATAGTGTAAAATAAGTCGTCTTCCTGTGGAACGAACCGGACTTACTAAAAACTATACTACTCTACGATTAGGTACACTGCCTATAGTGTTGTAGCAAGGTTTAGGTATATCTCATCTGTAAATAAATAATTAAAACTTGTGTAATTTGTAACGTATTTCGTATTAAAAATATATAGTATTTCGTACCCCACCTCGCACACATCACATACCTTGTACTTCGTTGTGCTTAAGAAAGTTTAGACCTTTGTGGAATGTTAATACATCACCCAACTGAGTCGCTCAATTGGATGAACCGTTTGAACGTATATGCTTGTAGTCAGACTGCACGGACGTCGACGGTAAGGGACGTTGCTGTCTATTCAGTATCTTCAAGCCTAACGCATTATCCAGTGACATGTCGTATGACAGAGGTGTTAGGACCAGTATAGTGAATACAAGGTCACTACCTATTCATGAGCCAACATTCCATAATCTCGGCAAAGTAACTAACGAAATCATAGTATGCACTTTCTTTAACCTTATCTGAATTACAAATTTTATCGTATTTACTTTATTTTATTTCTATAAACTAGAAAACCCAAAATAGGTAATATATCACTACTCCTTCCCTTTAGGATTATCTTAAGCTTTAGTTATAGGTTCGATTCTACTGATATCTTAAAAATTCAACCATAGATCATACTTCCCTTACTCACCATAATAAGGAGTAGTAAGATTTTGGCCCCGCTAAATATAAATTTAAAACTATTGCTTCCTCTCTCGATAGCTGATTCTGACGCCCTGCGGCCTAACGACACCACATAAACAAAATCGTCCATTTCGGTCATATCACGAGAGGAGTAAAGTAGTGTTAAACATCAAAATGGCTTTTGTACACATAACAGTACAAAACCCGTAATTCAGTGTTTTTCTCGCCCATGAAGGGATTACATTATCATTTAAAATGAAGGGATTACATAAACATTCAAAATGAAGGGATTAAATTATCATTCAAAATGAAGGGATTATATTATCATTTAAAATGAAAGGATTATATTAACATTCAAGTGAAGTTTTATTTGTTTCAAGGGGTATTCTAAATGACAAAAACAAAACTTCGTAACATGCAAATGTTGAGGGGGAGAAGGTTATGTTATAGTATCTTTAAAAACATTTGATAAAGGAACCATGTTTCAAGAGGTGTGAGCAAACACTTAAAGTGATGTTACTACATTACGAGGTGAATTCCAATCACCAAAAGAGAGAAAGTTCACACTTTTAATCAAACGCTTCATTCTAACTAAGGCCAGCGGAAGCAGTCCAGAATGGTCGAAGGGGTTTTGAAAAATCATGAAAAGAAACCCTATATATCGGCTATAAATCCTCCTGATAAATCACATCAAAAAGATGTGGTTGATACTAAACATCAAACAGGGCCTGAAGGTTTGACTTACCTTGATGAGGAAGATCTGTCTTGTCCAATGGAGAGGCAACATGACACTACTTCGGTAGATTTACCAGACCTCCGAAAGGATGATTACCTTAAAGAGCAGTCACCTTCTAATCCTGACCATACACACTAATTAGAGAGTGCAACAACTGAAAGAGATGTGTCACCTCATGACATATCAATTAATTTGGGACTCGGTGTAACATCTTCCTACATTACATCGATTTCGACCGAGACCAAAGCGGTGTTCGGTACAGTTTGAAGGCTTGATATAACAGAGAGCGAAAAAGTCGCACAAACGTTCCATGGTACTTCAACCATTGAGGTAGATAGCTTGTTGCAAAGCTTTCTAATGCCGACCGAAACTTCGATTATCTCATCCTCACCATCCACTGAGGTAACTCCCGAAGAACCCGATTCCGGTGAGGTCAATTCTGGAAAAAGTGTTGGTTTCAGAAAAATTGCCTATTGTAACAACTAGCATGCCTGATTTAAACCTGTCTAGTGTAAAAAATAGCTTGACTTTTACAAAACCAAAAATGTTTTCTGATGATCATGTTTTCTCAAAGGATCAAATTTTACCTTAATCTCTTTGTTTATTCTTAGCAGGTACACGTTCCCTCTTTGGCAATGATGTGCGTGATCGTGTCCTTTTAATTTGAACGCATTTGAATTGATTTTATTACACGAATTTCGAGTGTGTTTATATGGTATTTTTATGATTTCGAATTGATTTCACACATATAGGCAACTATTCCTATTCGTATAGTAATACTTTGTTTGGTAAATCCGGTTCATTCCACAAGGAGATGGAGTTTTCAAGATTTTTAATCGCTAAAAGTTAAACTATTTAAAAGGGGGATTTTGGATTAGGCTTTACTACTAAATTGAACGAAATTTAAATTTAACTAAAATGAAATAACTAAATTAATGAAAGTAAAAATATAATTTATACTAATAGAAGAAATAAGGTTTTTCATGGCAATATAGTAAAATAGTAAAAAGTAATTAAAGTTTACTGAAATTGATGAGATTTAAAATAAAGTAAAGTAGTGGCTACTAAAATATGTCCCCTCTGGATTATGGATTGTTTTTAAGTCCGATTACGATGTTTTAATATATATCCTTATATTTTATCTTTTGATTTATAAAGATTTAACTAACTAAAATTAAATCTAACTTTCGCTAGATCTTGTTTTAGTGAATTAAATTATACCCCGACTATTCAGATTGAGATTTAATCCGGTTTTAACTTTTGCTAAAATCAAAATTATATCGGTCTTCCCTTTTTATAATTACACGATTATATAAACTATAATATTACCCAAACCACCGGATCACACTTCTAAATTGTTGTCAATAATTTGTCCATATGTCCGTCTAGATCACTAAAGTGTTGAAGCACAATTTATGTAAAATTAATAAACTTTCGCTTATCAATCTTAATAAATCATGTGATAGGGGTGAAAATATAAAATTATATAACAATGGGTAGGTGATTAAACTTAATATTAAATAGTTAAATTTACATCATAATATTATAATATGGTTCAATCCATTTGTCCAGAGGTTCTACATTTTAGTTTCCACTATGGGTTTTTAGTTGGACATTATAACGGCATAAAAATATAAATTATATAAAGTGGACATGATAACAATAATAATAGGAACAATAAATAATAGCGACGATAA
The DNA here is from genome assembly GCF_046630445.1 of Rutidosis leptorrhynchoides. NCBI lineage: Eukaryota > Viridiplantae > Streptophyta > Magnoliopsida > Asterales > Asteraceae > Rutidosis > Rutidosis leptorrhynchoides. The sequence goes on from NC_092333.1 coordinate 422,571,557, forward strand.
TAATAATTGACAATAATAATAATAAAAATAGTAACAATAATAATAACGACAATAATAATAACGACGGTAATAATAAATAATAACGATAATAATAACAACGATAATAACAATACTTAATAATTTTAGCAAAGTTAGGAGTGGAGACTTACAATGATTTGGAATGGTAAAAAGCAGTACTACAATACCCGTAAAGAATTATACCCAAACTACTACTTTAGAACTAAAATATGAAATATGAAAATTGAGAGAAAGATAGATTATTGAAACTGTGAATTGGTGTCTTCAAATGCCGTCTCTTCATCCGTATTTATAGCATAAAAATGCCCATTGTAGTAATGGTGAAAGTTAGATGGAATCTTGGTAGTTGATTTAATCAACATCTTTACACTGCACGATTATTATGATGGCTTTTTCAATTCTGTCGACATACATAATATTATTATATATTATTATTATATTATTATTATTATTATTTTGAATTATTTATATATTATATTATATTATATTCTTGTGCATAGTTGACTTGTAATTTTTTGCTCCGTTGACTTGTACGTTGATGCTTGGTTTATGTCTCGGTTCCGAATTTTCGAACGTCTTTTCGTATGCTTAGATATCTTGTACTTTGCATTCCGCGTCTTGCACTTTTATCAATTTTTAGACGTTATTCTTCGATAAATTAAACCACTTGGAGTGTAACTTGTACGTTTGAGCATTTTGGACGTTTTCGTCTTTCAAATCTTCGTTTTCGTCTTTAAATCTTCATTTTTGAGCGATCTTCGTCTTTCGTCTTCGCACTTATTTATTTAAATGATTACAACTAAAAATAAGGAAATTACCATTAAATTCTTTATATATTAGAACGATATTGCGACTAAATATATGTTCGTTTTGAGCAATATCAAATATCCCTACACTTAAACGTTGCTTGTCCTCAAGCAATACAGAACTTGAAAAAAATCACACTTCACTCGAATCACTTTTTTATTCTCACACTTTATACATCAGTGATTTTGATATGGCGGTATGAACAATGATAGTAACGATGTGGTTTACAGTCCCACATGACTATTAAAATTTAGATCCTTTAAGGAAATTGGATCTTTATGAAAACATTTGATCTTTTGAAAATTTAAGCTATATTTTACCCTAGACAAGTTTTCCGGAATAACCTTTCATCGGTGTTTGAAAAATGTTTTTGTGGGTTTTGTGGGTTTCAGATTTTAAAATTTTAGCTCAAAACTTGTGGTTTTGTGTAACCCACTTTCTAACCTTGTATTAGGAAAGAAACACGTCCAGTATACTTGCTCCTTATAATACCTTTCGGTAAACTACCGTCCGGTTGTAAACGAAAGCGTTGAACAAGCAACTGTTAAGGCAATGTCTAATGACATGCATTTGATTATGGTCCAAAAACGTGTCGGATGCAATTACTATCCTTTGTAGGAGAACTAGTAAAGATCACCCTATAATTTTTCGGTCTGGCACAAGGTCCTGTCTTCGACCATGCTATGCAACCGCTGTTCTTACGGTTGACATCCAATTTGGTTCAGGTGACCTAATGTAACGCCCTCCCAATAGGGTCTGGAAGGAACATCACTAATATCAAAACATACCAACATATTATAATAAACGAGAACAATACTAAATGATGAATTTAAATTTAATGAGTACGCAGCGGAAAATGAAATGTCGTTATAATGACAGGATTAAAAATATCGTAAATGTTCACATGCAGAAGTAATAAATGCGATATCTCTTGATCCTATGTCCAAGTAGCATCACATAAGCAGTAAGTATAAGAGCTTGAATCAAACAGCACTTGAGACAAAACATGCTAAAGTGTCAACCAAAAAGGTTGAGTGAAGTTCATAGGTTTAACAAAAAGTTTGTCATTGTTTTAGACCACAAGATTTAGTTTGTAAAGTTGATCTCCTGCAGGATCAAAAAGTTATGCCAATGCGTGATATTTAGACTAAACGTTCAAGTTTGCCCCATGACAAGTTGTGTCTGTCCTTGTCGGTTTAATTTCATTATTAAGTAATACAATGACTTGGTCAAATGTATCGGGGATGTTACTCCCGATAGGCCTACCCCTAATAATTAAGCATGCCGCAGCAATTAAAAATATCACTGTAGGGACTTAGTCGGACATAGTCGGGTATAGCATAGTTTAACAGTTTGGTACTTGTGTCTAAAGTATAAAAGTAAAAATAGCATGTGTCTCACCCCAAGTAAAAGTAAGTAAGTTTGCTAGCAAATAAAGAGGGGCTATGAATTCACCTTAGTAAGTAGAGAGAGAGTTATTCCTCGGAATAAAGAGTTGAACGAGTGAGCAGGAAAGTTAACCTATTGAGATTTAAGAGTAGTTAAGTGTTTTGCCCATGTTTAAGTTTAAGTATGTGTTTAAGTATAGTTTGTTTTACTAAGTTTCTATTCCTAGTAAGTTACTATTTTTATAAAGTTTCCATTTTTAGAAAGTTTCTTATTTTACTAAGTTCCTATGACTAGAGAGTTTCTACTTTTATCAGTGTTTTCCATTTTAGGATACTTGCCGTATTAGATAAGCTTCCAATCACCCCTTTCCCTTCGAATGGCTAATTTAGATCTAGGGGCTTGAGCCATAGGACCCTTTAAATCGGAAATCCAAACCCTCTGCCTAGAATCTCATAGAAACCATTCGTCAAGAAAGTTCGAAGATCTATACATCTCTAATACATATCCCAAAATGTTTTCATGTTACAATATAAGTAGTAGGTTATAGGTGCTAGTAATAGTAATAGTGTATACATGTTATTTATTTTATTTTTAATTGCATATAATTTATAACATTATTTACATATTTCGGTAAAAATAATAACCGAAGTAAAAAGTAAAAAGTAAAAAGTAAAAAGTAAAAAAAATAAAAAGTAAGAAAAGAATACTTACTAGTAGTAATTCTTCAAAGAGAGAATGAGAAAAATTTTGGTGTGAGTTTGAATGAGAAATGAGGGGTATTTATACTTGAAAAAATTAGGTAAAAAGAATAAAATAATTAAAAGAAAAAGAAATATTTAATTCTTAATGGGATTTTAAAATTAAAAAGTATTAAATGTTAGGTCGTGGGATAATGCACAAAATAAAATAATAAAAGTAGCCATTAAAATTTTTAATTAAAAAGTAATTTATTTATTTATTTATTTATTTTTTATTTATTTTAAGGATTTTTTTTATGTAAATAAACAAATTTATTTAATGTTTTTCCAAGAATATTTGTCAATAATATTTTATTTTATTTTTATTTTTATTTTTTTAATTAATAAATACAAATTTTGCATAAAAATAATAACTAATTCGGTATTTTGTATTTTTAATAATAATTATGATTTTAATTATTAAACTATAGCTTTAGTAAGTTTGTAAATATTATTACATTTATATATAATTGGATTTATTATATAGTTACATATATAATACATTAACTAAATAATAAAAGTGATACAAAGTTTATATACTTAGTTAAATTATTTCAAATTATATAAATTAATAATATATTATTTATTTAAGCGTACATTGTTGACTAAAAATTACTATTCGGTCAATATTTAATTTTATATAACAACCCTTAATACATATAGTCAGACATATAACCCTAGGGTTAATTCAGTAATTTAGAAGTCGAAAAGTGAGGGTTGTTACAGTACCTCCCCGTTAATAAAAACTTCGTCCCGAAGTTTTAGGTAGACTTCTCGGATGCATCAGCGGTTGAGAAGAGATGGGGATATTTCTGTTTCATTTGGTCTTCACGTTCCCAGGTATACTCGGGGCCACGTCGTGAATTCCAACGGATCTTAACAATAGGTATGGTGCTTTGTTTTAAGCGTTTAGCAGATCGGTCCATGACTTCTACGGGTTCCTCTATGAAGTGCATTTTATCATCAATGCGAATGTCATCCAAAGGAATAACAAGAGTGTCATCAGCGAGACACTTTTTAAGATTCGAGACATAAAATACGTTGTGTACGCTGCTAAGTTCAGCAGGTAATTCTAATCGATAAGCCACGGGTCCGATCCTTTCAGTAATCTTAAAGGGTCCAATAAAACGCGGACTTAGTTTGCTTCGTTTACCAAAACGAACGACGCCTTTCCAAGGGGATACTTTCAACATGACTTTGTCACCAACTTGGAATTCCAAATCTTTCCGACCTTTTTTAGCATAGCTCTTCTGTCGGCTGCGGGCAGTTTCTATTCGTTTCTTAATCTGAACTATCTTTTCGGTTGTCTCGTGTATGATTTCAGGACCAGTTAACTGTCTGTCCTCTAATTCATCCCAGCACAGTGGGGATCTACATTTTCGTCCGTATAAGGCCTCAAAAGGTGCAGCCTTAATACTTGAGTGGTAACTATTATTGTAAGAGAATTCAACCAAAGGCAAATGTCTATCCCAGCCTTTGCCGAAGTCGATAACACAAGCGCGAAGCATATCTTTCAATGTTTGAATGGTTCGTTCACTTTGACCATCGGTTTGTGGATGATAAGCAGTACTCATGTCGAGTTGAGTTCCAAGAGCAGTTTGTAAGGATTTCCAGAATCTGGAAGTGAATCTACTGTCGCGATCGGATATTATTGATATAGGAACACCATGACGAGAGACAATTTCTTTGATATACAGTTGTGACAATCTCTCCATCTTGTCGGTCTCCTTGATCGGTAATAAATGAGAAGATTTAGTAAGACGATCTACTATGACCCATATAGTATCATTGCCACGAGAAGTCTTGGGCAATTTAGTAATATAGTCCATAACGATACATTCCCACTTCCACTGCGGAATATCGGGTTGTGTCAACAGACCAGAAGGCTTTTGATGTTCAGCCTTGACTTTCAAACAAGTGAGACACTTACTAACATAAATAGCAATGTCGGCTTTCATATTAGGCCACCAGTAGAATTCCTTCACATCGTGGTACATCTTAATGGAACCCGGATGAATAGAATACCTAGTCTTATGCGCTTCATCCAAGACTAGTTCACGGAGATTACCGAAGCGAGGAACCCAAATTCTGTTTCCAAAGTACCGTGTACCATTAGCTTTCACTTGGAGTTGGTTCTCGAAACCGATAGGTCCTTCACCTTCGATGAGTGTTGGTTTAATAGCTTCCAGTTGAGCTTCACAGATTCTTAATATAAGATTTGATTTGATTTTCAGGTTTAAGGCACGAACACGTTTAACATCGTCTTTTCGACTGAGGGCATCGGCAACTACGTTTGCCTTGCTAGGATGATATTCCATCTTACAGTCATAGTCGTTCAATAACTAGAGCCATCTGCTTTGCCTCATATTCAGCTGTTTTTGATCAAAGATGTGTCGAAGACTTTTATGGTCAGTGTACACCGTAAACTGGGTACCATATAGATAATGTCTCCATATCTTTAATGCAAATACCACGGCACCTAACTCAAGGTCGTGTGTGGTATAGTTCTCCTCGTGTTTCTTCAACTGTCTAGATGCGTAGGCAATAACCTTTTCACGTTGCATTAAAACACAACCAAAGCCTTATTTTGAGGCATCGCAGTAAACAACAAAATTGTCAGTACCTTCAGGTAAAGATAGAATCGGGGATGTGGTCAACTTCTCTTTCAGAATCTTGAAAGCAGATTCTTGTTCTTCGGACCACTCAAACTTCTTCCCTTTTTGAGTTAGCTTCGTAAGAGGTTTGGCAAGAAGGGAAAAATCCTTTATGAATCTCCGATAATAACCGGCAAGTCCCAAAAATTGACGAATATGCTTCGCAGTCTTTGGTATCTCCCAGTTCTGGATAGCGGTAATCTTAGCTGGATCGACATGTATTCCATTACTATCAACAACGTGTTCGAGGAATTGTACGGTTTTGAGCCAAAACTCGCACTTAGAAAACTTAGCGTAGAGTTGTTCCTTTCGTAAGAGTTCAAGAATCACGCGCAGATGTTGCTCATGTTCCTTCTCACTCTTGGAGTAGATCAAAATGTCATCAATGAAAACAATGACAAATTTATCGAGATAAGGTTTGCAGACACGGTTCATGAGATCCATGAAAACGGCAGGAGCATTGGTCAAACCAAAAGGCATGACACAGAATTCATAGTGCCTATAACGAGTGCGAAAAGCAGTCTTAGGAATATCAGATTCCTTGACTCTAAGTTGGTGATATCCAGACCTCAAATCAATCTTTGAATAAACAATTAACCCTTGAAGTTGGTCGAATAGATCATCAATACGTGGCAACAGATAACGGTTCTTGATAGTAAGCTTGTTAAGTTCGCGGTAATCAATGCACATCCTTAATGTACCATCCTTCTTTTTAACAAATAGAATAGGAGCTCCCCATGGGGACGAGCTTGGACGAATGAAACCTTTATCCAATAGTTCTTGGAGCTGGTTAGAAAGTTCCTTCATTTCGGAAGGTGCTGAACGATATGGTGCTATAGCAATAGGAGCAGCACCGGGAGCTAAATCAATTTGAAATTCAACTTGTCGAGGAGGTGGAAGACCAGGAAGATCTTCGGGAAACACATCGGGATAGTCTCTAACCACTGGTACGTCTTCAATAAGCTTCTCTTCCGATTCGATCAGCTTAACGTGGGCTAGAATGGCTGGATAACCTTTCATAAGGTATTTGTGGGTTTTGATATAGGAGATGATATTGAGGTTGGAACCACTCTTTTCACCTTGGATGATGAGAGTATCTCCATTCCCCAATGGAACATTAACAGTTTTATCGTAACACATGATAGCAGCATGTAATGGACGTAACCAATCCATACCAACTACGACGTTAAAACTTCCGAGTTCGACCGGCAAAAGGTCTATCTTAAATTCTTTATCGGCTAAGATTAGGTTGCAGTTTTTATAGATTTTATCGACTTGCATGACCTTTCCATTGGCTACTTCTACTAATCTTTTAGTTTCTAAGGGTTGAGGCTTTTCAGCAAATAGGGTACAAAAATCACTAGACACGTAACTTCTGTCGGCACCAGTATTGAATAAAATAGTTGCATAGAAATTATTGACAAGATACGTACCCGTGATAACTTCATCTTCATCTCGGGCTTCAGCAGCAGTAATGACAAACGCACAACCCTTTGCAGCAGTAACATTAGCTCCAGTAGCGGGATTATCTTTCTTCTTAGGACAATTCGGACTAATGTGTCCCTTCTCTCCACAAGTATAGCATGTAGGAGGAGCTTTGGCCGGAACAATAGCCTTATCCTTCGGAGGAGTCTTACACATCTTAGCAACGTGTCCCATTTTCTTACACAACGTACAAACCGCAGTACACTTCCCCGGGTGATGCCTCTCACAACGAATACAGAAAGGATAAGTACCCTTATAATTCGACCTTGTACCATCCGCAGGCTTCTTATTATCATTCTGAGCCGAACCTTGAGATGGCTCAAACTTCCTCTTACCATCATTACCCTTGGTTTCAACTTGCTTATTGGTCGACGCCCTTCTTCTCTTGGCCAACATGAGATTTTGTGCCATGAGAATCACAGCATCCAATGTAACCTTCTCAGCAGCAATAACATTCCCTTGAACATCCTCGGGAAGACCTTCAATATACCGCTCAATTCTTCTAGCTTCAGTAGGAAACATTTCAGGACATAGAGTAGAAAGCTCCAGATAACGATTGGTATAGTTCTCAATGTCAGTACCCTTGACCTTGAGTTCCCAGAACTCAGCTTCAAGTTTCTGAACTTGACTTCGAGGACAGAATTTATTGACCATCATGCTTTTGAGTTCATCCCATGGAATTGCATTAGCATTATCAATTCCTATGGACTTGGCATGAGCAGTCCACCAAGTTAAAGCATTGCCACCCAATGAGCTAGTGGCATACTTTACTCGATCGTTATCACCACAGTTGCAAATACGAAAAATAGATTCCATCTTCTCGAACCAACGGACTAGTTCGACAGCTTCTTCAGTCCCCTTAAATGCAGGAGGATGACAGTTTGAAAAATCCTTGTAGGAACAAGGTTTCGGTTGAGTATTAGCATGATTAGCTTCGGCGTTGCCTTGGGCGGCAGCGAGTAACTGTTGGAATTGTTCAGTAGTTAACATAACGTTGTTAACGGTAGGTGCAGCTGAACGAACCATGATGTCACTACATAAAAGTGAACATATGTTTGATAAGTTTAACAAGTTATAAGTTTGAGAAATCACAAGTATGAATAAAATAAAGTATTGATATCGCATGATATTAATAAAACACTTTATATTATTAGAACGAGGCATTAAATAAGCCTTTATTACACGATTCGGAAATAGAAATAGTTTAAGGCATAGCCTTTACATAGACAAGGAATTGGAAAAATAATCTAGGAAATATTAAGATTGAAGTAATCTTCATATTTCTTCTTCTCATCCTCCACCTTCTTCATAAACTCATCAACTTTCTCGTTCATCGCCTTTTGTTTCTCATGCAGGAACTCGAGATTATCATAAAGGTTAGAAACTTTATTGTTGATTACATGGTACTTGTGGTCCCTTATAGAAAGTTGATTATTCACGCGGTTTTCCTCCATCTTCAATCTAAGGTCAACATCTTCTCTTAGGCAAGAGAGAGATTGCTTCCCCCATCGGGTATTTCTATCACCTTCATACTTCACCAACTTTATCTCTTTCTTTAGTTCAGCATTTTTCTCCATGAGCTTCTTGATCGCTAGGTCTTTTTCCTTCATTTGAAAATCGATCCTTGCAATATGGCGAATTAGGTCATTGGTAGTTTTTCTCAGATTCATGAGCTCGTACTTGGCATCAACTTCATCGTAGAAAGGAGATCGGGATCTTTTCTTTGACGGCCAAGTTTCTTCAAAACATTTCCTCTTGTCTTTATTCCTCGGGGTTGGATAGTATTCAGGAGACCCATGTAACTTTAGAGTAGTATTTGGGCTATAATTTGGTGAGGGAGGACCACCAAAGCCATAAGGTGGACTTTGGACTGGTCTTTCTGTGGAAGACCTTTCAGTATCTTTTTCGGTTGGCTTGAAAAGATTCATTTTGGTCGTTTGATGATAATTAGACATCCTAACATTAGGAAGGATATTTTGATTAGAATCTTAAGTCAAGTTTATTAAAGCATAATCGTTAAGATTATGGGGCAATCCTAAGTGCTTTAATTCTAAGGCAGGAAAGGTTATAGTTTCCTAGATTGCTAAGGCACCCTAACTAACAAATAAGGCACACATAAAAATGCAATCCTGGTTCTCTATAACAGCCTGGTTATGCTCTGATACCAATCTGTAACGCCCTCCTAATAGGGTCTGGAAGGAACGTCACTAATATCAAAACATACCAACATATTATAATAAACAAGAACAATACTAAATGATGAATTTAACTTTAATGAGTACGCAGCGGAAAATGAAATGTCGTTACAATGACAGGAATAACAATATCGTAAATGTTCACATGCAGAAGTAATAAATGAGATATCTCTTGATCCTATGTCCAAGTAGCATCACATAAGCAGTAAGTATAAGAGCTTGAATCAAACAGCACTTGAGACAAAACATGCTAAAGTGTCAACCAAAAAGGTTGAGTGAAGTTCATATGTTTAACAAAAAGTTTGTCGTTGTTTTAAACCACAAGATTTAGTTTATAAAGTTGATCTCCCGCAGGATCAAAAAGTTATGCCAATGCGTGATATTTAGACTAAACGTTCAAGTTTGCCCCATGACAAGTTGTGTCTGTCCTTGTCGTTTTAATTTCATTATTAAGTAATACAATGACTTGGTCAAATGTATCGGGGACGTTACTCCCGATAGGCCTACCCCCAATAATTAAGCATGCCGCAGCAATTAAAAATATCACTGTAGGGACTTAGTCGGACATAGCCGGGTATAGCATAGTTTAACAGTTTGGTACTTGTGTCTAAAGTGTAAAAGTAAAAACAGCATGTGTCTCACCCCAAGTAAAAGTAAGTAAGTTTGCTAGCAAATAAAGAGGGGCTATGAATTCACCTTAGTAATAGAGAGAGAGTTATTCCTCGGAATAAAGAGTTGAACGAGTGAGCAGAAAAGTTAACCTATTGAGATTTAAGAGTAGTTAAGTATTTTGCCCATGTTTAAGTTTAAGTATGTGTTTAAGTATAGTTTGTTTTACTAAGTTTCTATTCCTAGTAAGTTACTATTTTTATAAAGTTTTCATTTTTAGAAAGTTTCTTATTTTACTAAGTTCCTATGACTAGAAAGTTTCTACTTTTATCAGTGTTTTCCATTTTAGGATACTTGCCGTATTAGATAAGCTTCCAATCACCCCTTTCCCTTCGAATGGCTAATTTAGATCTAGGGGCTTGAGCCATAGGACCCTTTAAATCGGAAATCCAAACCCTCTGCCTAGAATCTCATAAAAACCATTCGTCAAGAAAGTTCGAAGATCTATACATCTCTAATACATATCCCAAAATGTTTTTATGTTACAATATAAGGAGTAGGTTATAGGTGCTAGTAATAGTAATAGTGTATACATGTTATTTATTTTATTTTTAATTGCATATAACTTATAACATTATTTACATATTTCGGTAAAAAGTAAAAATAAAAAAAATAAAAAGTAAGAAAAGAATACTTACTAGTAGTAATTCTTCAAAGAGAGAATGAGAGAAATTTTGGTGTGAGTTTGAATGAGAAATGAGGGTATTTATACTTGAAAAAATTAGGTAAAAAAAATAAAATAATTAAAAGAAAAAGAAATATTTAATTCTTAATGGGATTTTAAAATTAAAAAGTATTAAATGTTAGGTCATGGGATAATGCACAAAATAAAATAATAAAAGTAGTTTTTCCATTAAAATTTTTAATTAAAAAGTAATTTATTTATTTATTTATTTTTTATTTATTTTAAGGATTTTTTTATGTAAATAAACAAATTTATTTAATGTTTTTCCAAGTATATTTGTCAATAATATTTTATTTTTTTTTATTTTTTTTAATTAATAAATACAAATTTTGCATAAAAATAATAAATAATTCGGTATTTTGTATTTTTAATAATAATTATGATTTTAATTATTAAACTATAGCTTTAGTAAGTTTGTAAATATTATTACATTTATATATAATTGGATTTATTATATAGTTAAATATATAATACATTAACTAAATAATAAAAGTGATACAAAGTTTATATACTTAGTTAAATTATTTCAAATTATATAAATTAATAATATATTATTTATTTAAGCGTACATTGTTGACTAAAAATTACTATTCGGTCAATATTTAATTGTATATAACAACCCTTAATACATATAGTCAGACATATAACCCTAGGGTTAATTCAGCAATTTAGAAGTCGAAAAGTGAGGGTTGTTACACCTAATGAATTCTGATGAATTCTCAGGATTTTACGTTCAATGGTAATGAACGCATTGAAAATAGGTTTTCAGAAAATAAATCGATTTTAATTTAATCAAAATATTTTCTCGTTCAAGCTCGAGTTTAGATATCATTGAATTCCATGAGTTTGTAATTCTCAATCTTTAAGATCAATCTCAAGGATTGAGTAATATCAGTCTTAAAAGCTAATTTTTAATCTTTAAGGAGATTATCCTTTCTGGGGGTCTGATTCATTAGTCTTATCAAGCTAATTTGCACGGTGCCCTCCCCATTTTACGAGACAGATCCTCTCATGAATAGGATAAGTCTGACCACTTGGCGACCCTGTTTGATGCTGAGGTCTGTGGATTCCCAGCTGATTTTCGAGAAAACTTTTCAAGGTGTTTCGTAGACTCTACAACTGGTCTGGACGACAACTTCCTGACCTAAATCAAGAAGCACGTTTCTTTTTCTGAAGACTTTACTTCATTTTAATGATAGAATTGATTCATCGTGTAGATCTATCTTTTCTTTAATTTTTCAAATTTAATGGGTAAAATAAATTTATACAGCCCAAAGTAAAAGTACCTGCAATAAACTTCACACAAACATGTGATAACAGTTCATATATATTTACAAATCTCCCCACACTTAGCTTTTTTCTTGAATCTTTTTATTCCTGATTTAATCAAATAAATTCATAAATTTGGTAGTTTCTCAGTTTATGTTCTCCTTGAGGTAACAATAATTTCAGCTTTAACACCTAGTTTTATCGTTCATAAACATATTAAATAAGATTTGAATTCAAATTTTTTTTTTAATTTTTCACAAAAATTTTGAAAATAAGCCAAGTGTATAAACCCGAGAGAATTTATAACCCCTCCCCACACTTGAGATCATGCAATGCCCTCATTTGCAATGAAATCAGACAAGATAAAATTCACGAGGGCAATTAGTATAGAAAGGGAGTTAAAACCTCTTTAGTTAAAAAGCTGTAACTTAATACCAGTCTTTAAAAATAAGTCCTTTACCCTTATTAGTACATAATATAAACTACAAACATATATACATATTTTTGAAGTTTGGTATATTACCCCACATTCATATAATATTTTTGGCATACTTTAGAACAATAATATTAAAATAATGATAACAAAATTTTTTGCCCCGTCCTTGGGTAAAGCAATTTCGGTTCTACGACCTAGTGTTTAACTCACGACGAATTTTAGAAATCATTTTTTTTAAACTTAATGAAATAAAGTAAATTTTGTTTTTAAATTCACACAAAACTTAAATTTAAAAAGCATATTAATTTCATACAAAACTAAAAAAAATTTAGAATGGAGGGAGAAGACTAGTTCTTTAGTGTCTGCTAGGGAAAGACCAATCGGGCTCCACTCTCGAAATATTTTGAAACGTTTTAAGAAGGCGAGTGGTTAGCTAAAATTACCCTGTATTCATTTGTCCTTAGGGTAGAATGTGATGTCATCTCTTTCAGTGTTGTTGAACCCTTCATAATAGAATTTAAGTCTATGACCATTCACATTAAAAGTACCACCATTCTTGTCATATAACTCTACGTATCCAGATGGAAATGCGTATTTTACTTCATACGATCCCGTCCATCGGGACTTAAGTTTTCCAGGTGAAAACTTAAAACGTGATTGAAAAACTAGAACTTTGTCTCCCGGTTCAAATGCTTTCTTCTCTTTTAAGCGAGCATCGTGCCATTTCTTAGTTTTCTCTTTGTAAGATCTCGAGTTTTCATATGCTTGAAGTCTTAGCTCATCTAATTCATGTAATTGTAAGAATTGATTTTCTCCGGCTTCCACAAGGTCTGTATTACATTCTTGTATTGCCCAATACGCCTTGTGTTCAACCTTGACAGGTAGATGACACGCCTTACCATATATTAATCGAAAAGGAGTGGTACCAATGGGCATTTTGAATGCGGTTCTAAATTCCCACAATGCATCATCTAGCTTTCGATGCCAGATTTTTGGATTATTTTTAACCGTTCTTTCTAAAATTCATTTAAGACCTCGATTTGTGTTTTCAACTTGGCCACTCGTTTGAGGGTGGTAGGAAGTTGAGAAACGATGATTAACTCCGTACTTTTTAAGTACTTTCTCGAGTAATTGATTTGTAAAATGAGTTCCACGATCACTGATTAATGCTTTTGGAATCCCGAAACGTAAGAAAAGGTTTTTAAGAAAACTGACAACAACTCAAGCATCGTTAGTGGGTAGGGCTTTTGCATCAGCCTATTTAGAAACGTAATCGACTGCTAAGAGAATGTATTTGCATTTGTTAGAAGCGGAGAATGGACCCATGAAGTCAATACCCCAAATGTCAAATACTTCGCATACTAGGATGCTTTGTTGTGGCATTTCATCTCTCTTGGAGATATTTCCAGATCTTTGACAAGCATCACAGGTTTTTACCATATTGTGTTCATCTTTGAAAATTGTAGGCCAGTAAAAACCTGAGTCAAAAACTGAAATGTCCCGTTCTTATTGATTAAAAACGTTCCATATTAATTGATTTCGTTGCGAGGTTTTGACCTCTATATGAGACGTTTTTCAAAGACTGCATTCATTTTTAAACAAACCATAACCTTTATTTCATCAATAAAGGTTTAAAAAGCTTTACGTAGATTATCAAATAATGATAATCTAAAATATCCTGTTTACACACGACCATTACATAATGGTTTACAATACAAATATGTTACAACAAAATAAGTTTCTTGAATGCAGTTTTTACACAATATCATACAAGCATGGACTCCAAATCTTGTCCTTATTTAAGTATGCGACAGCGGAAGCTCTTAATAATCACCTGAGAATAAACATGCTTAAAACGTCAACAAAAATGTTGGTGAGTTATAGGTTTAACCTATATATATCAAATCGTAACAATAGACCACAAGATTTCATATTTCAATACACATCCCATACATAGAGATAAAAATCATTCATATGGTGAACACCTGGTAACCGACAATAACAAGATGCATATATAAGAATATCCCCATCATTCCGGGAAACCCTTCGGATATGATATAAATTTCGAAGTACTAAAGCATCCGGTACTTTGGATGGGGTTTGTTAGGCCCAATAGATCTATCTTTAGGATTCGCGTCAATTAGGGTGTCTGTTCCCTAATTCTTAGATTACCAGACTTAATAAAAAGGGGCATATTCGATTTCGATAATTCAACCATAGAATGTAGTTTCACGTACTTGTGTCTATTTTGTAAATCATTTATAAAACCTGCATGTATTCTCATCCCAAAAATATTAGATTTTAAAAGTGGGACTATAACTCACTTTCACAGATTTTTACTTCGTCGGGAAGTAAGACTTGGCCACTGGTTGATTCACGAACCTATAACAATATATACATATATATCAAAGTATGTTCAAAATATATTTACAACACTTTTAATATATTTTGATGTTTTAAGTTTATTAAGTCAGCTGTCCTCGTTAGTAACCTACAACTAGTTGTCCACAGTTAGATGTACAGAAATAAATCGATAAATATTATCTTGAATCAATCCACGACCCAGTGTATACGTATCTCAGTATTGATCACAACTCAAACTATATATATTTTGGAATCAACCTCAACCCTGTATAGCTAACTCCAACATTCACATATAGAGTGTCTATGGTTGTTCCGAAATATATATAGATGTGTCGACATGATAGGTCGAAACATTGTATACGTGTCTATGGTATCTCAAGATTACATAATATATAATACAAGTTGATTAAGTTATGGTTGGAATAGATTTGTTACCAATTTTCACGTAGCTAAAATGAGAAAAATTATCCAATCTTGTTTTACCCATAACTTCTTCATTTTAAATCCGTTTTGAGTGAATCAAATTGCTATGGTTTCATATTGAACTATATTTTATGAATCTAAACAAAAAAAGTATAGGTTTCTAGTCAGAAAAATAAGTTACAAGTCGTTTTTGTAAAGGTAGTCATTTCAGTCGAAAGAACGACGTCTAGATGACCATTTTAGAAAACATACTTCCACTTTGAGTTTAACCATAATTTTTGGATATAGTTTCATGTTCATAATAAAAATCATTTTCTCAGAATAACAACTTTTAAATCAAAGTTTATCATAGTTTTTAATTAACTAACCCAAAACAGCCCGCGGTGTTACTACGACGGCGTAAATCCGGTTTTACGGTGTTTTTCGTGTTTCCAGGTTTTAAATCATTAAGTTAGCATATCATATAGATATAGAACATGTGTTTAGTTGATTTTAAAAGTCAAGTTAGAAGGATTAACTTTTGTTTGCGAACAAGTTTAGAATTAACTAAACTATGTTCTAGTGATTACAAGTTTAAACCTTCGAATAAGATAGCTTTATATGTATGAATCGAATGATGTTATGAACATCATTACTACCTTAAGTTCCTTGGATGAACCTACTGGAAAAGAGAAAAATGGATCTAGCTTCAATGGATCCTTGGATGGCTCAAAGTTCTTGAAGCAAAATCATGACACGAAAACAAGTTCAAGTAAGATCATCACTTGAAATAAGATTGTTATAGTTATAGAAATTGAACCAAAGTTTGAATATGATTATTACCTTGTATTAGAATGATAACCTACTGTAAGAAACAAAGATTTCTTGAGGTTGGATGATCACCTTATAAGATTGGAAGTGAGCTAGCAAACTTGAAAGTATTCTTGATTTTATGAAACTAGAACTTTTGGAATTTATGAAGAACACTTAGAACTTGAAGATAGAACTTGAGAGAGTTCAATTAGATGAAGAAAATTGAAGAATGAAAGTGTTTGTAGGTGTTTTTGGTCGTTGGTGTATGGATTAGATATAAAGGATATGTAATTTTGTTTTCATGTAAATAAGTCATGAATGATTACTCATATTTTTGTAATCTTATGAGATATTTCATGCTAGTTGCCAAATGATGGTTCCCACATGTGTTAGGTGACTCACATGGGCTGCTAAGAGCTGATAATTGGAGTGTATATACCAATAGTACATACATCTAAAAGCTGTGTATTGTACGAGTACGAATACGGGTGCATACGAGTAGAATTGTTGATGAAACTGAACGAGAATGTAATTGTAAGCATTTTTGTTAAGTAGAAGTATTTTGATAAGTGTATTGAAGTCTTTCAAAAGTGTATAAATACATATTAAAACACTACATGTATATACATTTTAACTGAGTCGTTAAGTCATCGTTAGTCGTTACATGTAAGTGTTGTTTTGAAACCTTTAGGTTAACGATCTTGTTAAATGTTTGTAACCCAATGTTTATAATATCAAAAGAGATTTTAAATTATTATATTATCATGATTTTATGATGTACGAATATCTCTTAATATGATATATATATATTAAATGTCGTTACAACGATAAACGTTACATATATGTCTCGTTTCAAAATCATTAAGTTAGTAGTCTTGTTTTTACATATGTAGTTCATTGTTAATATAATTAATGATATGTTTACTTATCATAATATCATGTTAACTATATATATAACCATATATATGTCATCATATAGTTTTTTTACAAGTTTTAACGTTCGTGAATCACCGGTCAACTTGGGTGGTCAATTGTCTATATGAAACCTATTTCAATTAATCAAGTCTTAACAAGTTTGATTGCTTAACATGTTGGAAACATTTAATCATGTAAACATCAATCTCAATTAATGTATATAAACATGGAAAAGTTCAGGTCACTACAGTACCTACCCGTTAAATAAATTTCGTCCCGAAATTTTAAGCTGTTGAAGGTGTTGACGAATCTTCTGGAAATAGATGCGGGTATTTCTTCTTCATCTGATCTTCACGCTCCCAGGTGAACTCGGGTCCTCTACGAGCATTCCATCGAACCTTAACAATTGGTATCTTGTTTTGCTTAAGTCTTTTAACCTCACGATCCATTATTTCGACGGGTTCTTCGATGAATTGGAGTTTTTCGTTGATTTGGATTTCATCTAACGGAATAGTGAGATCTTCTTTAGCAAAACATTTCTTCAAATTCGAGACGTGGAAAGTGTTATGTACAGCCGCGAGTTGTTGAGGTAACTCAAGTCGGTAAGCTACTGGTCCGACACGATCAATAATCTTGAATGGTCCAATATACCTTGGATTTAATTTCCCTCGTTTACCAAATCGAACAACGCCTTTCCAAGGTGAAACTTTAAGCATGACCATCTCTCCAATTTCAAATTCTATATCTTTTCTTTTAATGTCAGCGTAGCTCTTTTGTCGACTTTGGGCGGTTTTCAACCGTTGTTGAATTTGGATGATCTTCTCGGTAGTTTCTTGTATAATCTCCGGACCCGTAATCTGTCTATCCCCCACCTCACTCCAACAAATTGGAGACCTGCACTTTCTACCATAAAGTGCTTCAAACGGCGCCATCTCAATGCTTGAATGGTAGCTGTTGTTATAGGAAAATTCTGCTAACGGTAGATGTCGATCCCAACTGTTTCCGAAATCAATAACACATGCTCGTAGCATGTCTTCAAGCGTTTGTATCGTCCTTTCGCTCTGCCCATCAGTTTGTGGATGATAGGCAGTACTCATGTCTAGACGAGTTCCTAATGCTTGCTGTAATGTCTGCCAGAATCTTGAAATAAATCTGCCATCCCTATCAGAGATATAGAGATTGGTATTCCATGTCTGGAGATGACTTCCTTCAAATACAGTCGTGCTAACTTCTCCATCTTGTCATCTTCTCTTATTGCTAGGAAGTGTGCTGATTTGGTGAGACGATCAACTATTACCCAAATAGTATCAAAACCACTTGCAGTCCTTGGCAATTTAGTGATGAAATCCATGGTAATGTTTTCCCATTTCCATTCCGGGATTTCGGGTTGTTGAAGTAGACCTGATGGTTTCTGATGCTCAGCTTTGACCTTAGAACACGTCAAACATTCTCCTACGTATTTAGCAACATCGGCTTTCATACCCGGCCACCAAAAATGTTTCTTGAGATCCTTGTACATCTTCCCCGTTCCAGGATGTATTGAGTATCTGGTTTTATGAGCTTCTCTAAGTACCATTTCTCTCATATCTCCAAATTTTGGTACCCAAATCCTTTCAGCCCTATACCGGGTTCCGTCTTCCCGAATATTAAGATGCTTCTCCGATCCTTTGGGTATTTCATCCTTTAAATTTCCCTCTTTTAAAACTCCTTGTTGCGCCTCCTTTATTTGAGTAGTAATGTTATTATGAATCATTATATTCATAGATTTTACTCGAATGGGTTCTCTATCCTTCCTGCTCAAGGCATCGGCAACCACATTTGCCTTCCCCGGGTGGTAACGAATCTCAAAATCGTAATCATTCAATAATTCAATCCACCTACGCTGCCTCATATTCAGTTGTTTCTGATTAAATATGTGTTGAAGACTTTTGTGGTCGGTATATATAATACTTTTGACCCCATATAAGTAGTGCCTCCAAGTCTTTAATGCAAAAACAACCGCGCCTAATTCCAAATCATGCGTCGTATAATTTTGTTCGTGAATCTTCAATTGTCTAGACGCATAAGCAATCACCTTCGTTCGTTGCATTAATACACAACCGAGACCTTGCTTTGATGCATCACAATAAATCACAAAATCATCATTCCCTTCAGGCAATGACAATATAGGTGCCGTAGTTAGCTTTTTCTTCAATAACTGAAACGCTTTCTCTTGTTCATCATTCCATTCAAATTTCTTCCCTTTATGCGTTAATGCAGTCAAGGGTTTTGCTATTCTGGAAAAGTCTTGGATGAACCTTCTGTAGTAACCAGCTAGTCCTAAAAACTGGCGTATGTGTTTCGGAGTTTTCGGGGTTTCCCACTTTTCAACAGTTTCTATCTTTGCCGGATCCACCTTAATACCTTCTTTGTTCACTATGTGACCGAGGAATTGAACTTCTTCCAACCAAAATGCACACTTTGAAAACTTAGCGTACAATTCTTCCTTCCTCAATACTTCTAACACCTTTCTCAAATGTTCACCGTGTTCTTGGTCATTCTTTGAGTAAATAAGTATGTCATCAATGAAAACAATGACAAACTTGTCAAGGTATGGTCCACACACTCGGTTCATAAGGTCCATGAACACAGCTGGTGCATTAGTTAAACCAAACGGCATGACCATAAACTCGTAATGACCGTAACGTGTTCTGAAAGCAGTCTTTGGAATATCATCTTCTTTCACCCGCATTTGATGATACCCGGAACGTAAGTCAATCTTTGAATAAACAGACGAGCCTTGTAGTTGATCAAATAAGTCGTCGATTCTCGGTAGTGGGTAGCGGTTCTTGATGGTAAGTTTGTTCAACTCTCGGTAGTCGATACACAACCTGAATGTACCATCTTTCTTCTTGACAAACAAAACAGGAGCTCCCCACGGTGATGTGCTTGGTCGAATGAAACCACGCTCTAAAAGTTCTTGTAATTGGCTTTGCAGTTCTTTCATCTCGCTGGGTGCGAGTCTGTAAGGAGCACGAGCTATTGGTGCAGCTCCTGGTACAAGATCTATTTGAAATTCAACGGATCGATGTGGGGGTAATCCCGGTAATTCTTTCGGAAATACATCGGGAAATTCTTTTGCAATGGGAACATCATTGATGCTCTTTTCTTCAGTTTGTACTTTCTCGACGTGTGCTAGAACAGCATAGCAACCTTTTCTTATTAGTTTTTGTGCCTTCAAATTACTAATAAGATGTAGCTTCGTGTTGCCCTTTTCTCCGTACACCATTAAGGGTTTTCCTTTTTCTCGTATAATGCGAATTGCATTTTTGTAACAAACGATCTCCGCTTTCACTTCTTTCAACCAGTCCATACCGATTATCACATCAAAACTCCCTAACTCTACTGGTATCAAATCAATCTTAAATGTTTCGCTAACCAGTTTAATTTCTCGATTCCGACATATATTATCTGCTGAAATTAATTTACCATTTGCTAATTCGAGTAAAAATTTACTATCCAAAGGCGTCAATGGACAACTTAATTTAGCACAAAAATCTCTACTCATATAGCTTCTATCCGCACCCGAATCAAATAAAACGTAAGCAGATTTATTGTCAATAAAAAACGTACCCGTAACAAGCTCCGGGTCTTCCTGTGCTTCTACCGCATTAATATTGAAAACTCTTCCACGGCTTTGTCCATTCGTGTTCTCCTGGTTCGGGCAATTTCTAATAATGTG
Organism: Rutidosis leptorrhynchoides; assembly: GCF_046630445.1. NCBI lineage: Eukaryota > Viridiplantae > Streptophyta > Magnoliopsida > Asterales > Asteraceae > Rutidosis > Rutidosis leptorrhynchoides. The sequence goes on from NC_092333.1 coordinate 422,592,116, forward strand.
GCCTGGTTTTCCACATTTATAACAAACTATATTGGCATAACTTGCTCCGACACTACTTGCTCCGCCATTACTCGTTCCGACACCATTTGTTCCTTTCGTTCTATTAACCCCTGGTCCGTAGACCTCACACTTCGCCGCGCTATGACCATTTCTTTTACACTTGTTGCAAAATTTGGTGCAGAACCCCGAGTGATTCTTTTCACACCTTTGGCATAGTTGCTTCTGATTGTTGTTGTTGTTGTTGCGGTTATTATTGTTGTTGGGATGATTGTTGTAGTTGCTGTTGTTGTTGTTGTTGTTGTTGTTGGGCCGTTTGTTGTAGTTGCGATTGATGTTGCGATTGTTGGGATAATTGTTGCGATTATTGTTGTAATTGCTGTTGTTGTTGTATTGGTGATTCTTATCACCGTTTTCCTCCCACTTTCTTTTGACTTGCTTCACATTGGCCTCTTCAGCAGTCTGTTCTTTAATTCTTTCTTCAATCTGGTTCACTAGTTTGTGAGCCATTCTACATGCCTGTTGTATGGAGGCGGGCTCGTGTGAACTTATATCTTCTTGGATTCTTTCCGGTAATCCTTTCACAAACGCGTCGATCTTCTCTTCCTCATCTTCGAATGCTCCCGGACACAATAGGCACAATTCTATGAATCGTCTTTCGTACGTGGTAATATCAAATCATTGGGTTCGTAACCCTCTAAGTTCTGTCTTGAGCTTATTGACCTCGGTTCTGGGACGGTACTTCTCGTTCATCAAGTGCTTGAATGCTGACCACGGTAGTGCGTACGCATCATCTTGTCCCACTTGCTCTAGATAGGTATTCCACCATGTTAACGCAGAACCTGTGAAGGTATGCGTAGCGTACTTCACTTTGTCCTCTTCGGTACACTTACTTATGGCAAACACCGATTCAACCTTCTCGGTCCACCGTTTCAATCCGATCGGTCCTTCGGTTCCATCAAATTCCAAAGGTTTGCAGGCAGTGAATTCTTTGTAAGTGCATCCTACACGATTTCCTGTACTGCTAGATCCAAGGTTATTGTTGGTATGTAGCGCAGCCTGTACTGCGGCTATGTTTGAAGCTAGAAAAGTACGGAATTCCTCTTCATTCATATTCACGGTGTGTCGAGTAGTCGGTGCCATTTCCTTCAAAATAGTTAAATGGAACAAGTTAATCATACAGAATATTAAGAGTAGTTAATAGTATTTCGTAGCATAATATGAACTCATTTATAAAAGCTTTTTCTTCATATTAGCGTTTTATAAGTTTAAATTCGGGTAGTACCTACCCGTTAAGTTCATACTTAGTAGCTAATATACAATTCAACTACTACAATTCTATATGAAAAACAGATTGTAATAATATTTCGCGTTCAAACTTTTATACAATATTTTACAAACTTACAATACCGCTTATTTTACATAAAGCATGAAATATAGCACACAATAACTTTGATACAAGATAGTTGTGAAGACAATTCTAGCTAGTACACAAGTCGTTCGGCAAAGGCAATAAAGACACGTAATTCATACGTCCAGAAACAAGTCATGCATTCTGGTTTTACTAGGACTACTTCCCATCCTTGGTCTTGTGCAACATAACCGTTATGGCCGTTGATAAGACAGCGTGTTGTAACGTCATCAAAGGGACGAGGGTTACGTAATGTCCAACAGTCCCGTAATAATCTAAAAACCTCATTTCTTACCCCAATTACCGACTCCGTCACTTGTGGAAACGTTTTGTTTAATAGTTGTAGCCCGATGTTCTTGTTCTCACTTTGGTGAGAAGCGAACATTACTAATCCGTAAGCATAACATGCTTCTTTATGTTGCATGTTAGCCGCTTTTTCTAAATCACGAAGTCCAATATTCGGATATATTGAGTCAAAATAATTTCTTAACCCGTTGCGTAAAATAGCATTTGGGTTCCCCGCAATATATGCGTCAAAGTAAACACATCGTAATTTATGGGTTTCCCAATGTGATATCCCCCATCTTTCAAACGAAAGTCTCTTATAAACCAAGACATTCTTGGAACGTTCTTCGAATGTCTTACAAACTGATCTCGCCTTAAATAGTTGTGCCGAAGAATTCTGGCCGACTCTAGACAAGATTTCATCAATCATGTCTCCGGGTAGGTCTCTTAAAATATTGGGTTGTCTATCCATTTTGTGTTTTTAAACTGTAAAATAGACAAGAGTTAGATTCATAAAAAAAATACTTATTAATACAAGCAATTTTTACATATATCATAAAGCATAAGAACACTATATTCCATATATTACACCACACGAATACAACTATATTATTCCGACTCGCTCGTTTCTTCTTCTTCGGTTTTGGTTCGTTTTGCCAAGTTTCTAGGGATATATGATGTTCCCCTAATACGAGCCGTCGTTGTCCACATTGGTTTAGAAAAACCTGGTGGTTTAGAGGTTCCCGGGTCATTGTTACAACTTAAGGACTTCGGGGGTTGACGATACATATAAAGTTCATCGGGGTTGGAATTAGATTTCTCTATTTTTATGCCCTTTCCCTTATTATTTTCTTTTGCCTTTTTAAATTCAGTTGGGGTAATTTCTATAACATCATCGGAATTCTCGTCGAAATCCGATTCATCGGAGAATTGGTAATCCTCCCAATATTTTGCTTCCTTGGCGGAAACACCATTGACCATAATTAACTTTGGTCGGTTGGTTGAGGATTTTCTTTTACTTAACCGTTTTATTATTTCCCCCACCGGTTCTATTTCTTCATCCGGTTCCGATTCTTCTTCCGGTTCCGATTCTTCTTCCGGTTCCGACTCTTCTTCCGGTTCCTCTTCGGGAACTTGTGAATCAGTCCACAAATCATTCCAATTTACATTTGACTCTTCATTATTATTAGGTGAGTCAATGGGACTTGTTCTAGAGGTAGACATCTATCACATAATATCAAACACGTTAAGAGATTAATATATCACATAATATTCATATGTTAAAAATATATAGTTTCCAACAAAAATGTTAAGCAATCATTTTTAAAGAAAACACGGTCGAAGTCCAGACTCACTAATGCATCCTAACAAACTCGATAAGACACACTAATGCAAATTTTCTGGTTCTCTAAGACCAACGCTCGGATACCAACTGAAATGTCCCGTTCTTATTGATTAAAAACGTTCCATATTAATTGATTTCGTTGCGAGGTTTTGACCTCTATATGAGACGTTTTTCAAAGACTGCATTCATTTTTAAACAAACCATAACCTTTATTTCATCAATAAAGGTTTAAAAAGCTTTACGTAGATTATCAAATAATGATAATCTAAAATATCCTGTTTACACACGACCATTACATAATGGTTTACAATACAAATATGTTACAACAAAATAAGTTTCTTGAATGCAGTTTTTACACAATATCATACAAGCATGGACTCCAAATCTTGTCCTTATTTAAGTATGCGACAGCGGAAGCTCTTAATAATCACCTGAGAATAAACATGCTTAAAACGTCAACAAAAATGTTGGTGAGTTATAGGTTTAACCTATATATATCAAATCGTAACAATAGACCACAAGATTTCATATTTCAATACACATCCCATACATAGAGATAAAAATCATTCATATGGTGAACACCTGGTAACCGACAATAACAAGATGCATATATAAGAATATCCCCATCATTCCGGGACACCCTTCGGATATGATATAAATTTCGAAGTACTAAAGCATCCGGTACTTTGGATGGGGTTTGTTAGGCCCAATAGATCTATCTTTAGGATTCGCGTCAATTAGGGTGTCTGTTCCCTAATTCTTAGATTACCAGACTTAATAAAAAGGGGCATATTCGATTTCGATAATTCAACCATAGAATGTAGTTTCACGTACTTGTGTCTATTTTGTAAATCATTTATAAAACCTGCATGTATTCTCATCCCAAAAATATTAGATTTTAAAAGTGGGACTATAACTCACTTTCACAGATTTTTACTTCGTCGGGAAGTAAGACTTGGCCACTGGTTGATTCACGAACCTATAACAATATATACATATATATCAAAGTATGTTCAAAATATATTTACAACACTTTTAATATATTTTGATGTTTTAAGTTTATTAAGTCAGCTGTCCTCGTTAGTAACCTACAACTAGTTGTCCACAGTTAGATGTACAGAAATAAATCGATAAATATTATCTTGAATCAATCCACGACCCAGTGTATACGTATCTCAGTATTGATCACAACTCAAACTATATATATTTTGGAATCAACCTCAACCCTGTATAGCTAACTCCAACATTCACATATAGAGTGTCTATGGTTGTTCCGAAATATATATAGATGTGTCGACATGATAGGTCGAAACATTGTATACGTGTCTATGGTATCTCAAGATTACATAATATATAATACAAGTTGATTAAGTTATGGTTGGAATAGATTTGTTACCAATTTTCACGTAGCTAAAATGAGAAAAATTATCCAATCTTGTTTTACCCATAACTTCTTCATTTTAAATCCGTTTTGAGTGAATCAAATTGCTATGGTTTCATATTGAACTCTATTTTATGAATCTAAACAAAAAAAGTATAGGTTTCTAGTCAGAAAAATAAGTTACAAGTCGTTTTTGTAAAGGTAGTCATTTCAGTCGAAAGAACGACGTCTAGATGACCATTTTAGAAAACATACTTTCACTTTGAGTTTAACCATAATTTTTGGATATAGTTTCATGTTCATAATAAAAATCATTTTCTCAGAATAACAACTTTTAAATCAAAGTTTATCATAGTTTTTAATTAACTAACCCAAAACAGCCCGCGGTGTTACTACGACGGCGTAAATCCGGTTTTACGGTGTTTTTCGTGTTTCCAGGTTTTAAATCATTAAGTTAGCATATCATATAGATATAGAACATGTGTTTAGTTGATTTTAAAAGTCAAGTTAGAAGGATTAACTTTTGTTTGCGAACAAGTTTAGAATTAACTAAACTATGTTCTAGTGATTACAAGTTTAAACCTTCGAATAAGATAGCTTTATATGTATGAATCGAATGATGTTATGAACATCATTACTACCTTAAGTTCCTTGGATGAACCTACTGGAAAAGAGAAAAATGGATCTAGCTTCAATGGATCCTTGGATGGCTCAAAGTTCTTGAAGCAAAATCATGACACGAAAACAAGTTCAAGTAAGATCATCACTTGAAATAAGATTGTTATAGTTATAGAAATTGAACCAAAGTTTGAATATGATTATTACCTTGTATTAGAATGATAACCTACTGTAAGAAACAAAGATTTCTTGAGGTTGGATGATCACCTTATAAGATTGGAAGTGAGCTAGCAAACTTGAAAGTATTCTTGATTTTATGAAACTAGAACTTTTGGAATTTATGAAGAACACTTAGAACTTGAAGATAGAACTTGAGAGAGTTCAATTAGATGAAGAAAATTGAAGAATGAAAGTGTTTGTAGGTGTTTTTGGTCGTTGGTGTATGGATTAGATATAAAGGATATGTAATTTTGTTTTCATGTAAATAAGTCATGAATGATTACTCATATTTTTGTAATCTTATGAGATATTTCATGCTAGTTGCCAAATGATGGTTCCCACATGTGTTAGGTGACTCACATGGGCTGCTAAGAGCTGATCATTGGAGTGTATATACCAATAGTACATACATCTAAAAGCTGTGTATTGTACGAGTACGAATACGGGTGCATACGAGTAGAATTGTTGATGAAACTGAACGAGAATGTAATTGTAAGCATTTTTGTTAAGTAGAAGTATTTTGATAAGTGTATTGAAGTCTTTCAAAAGTGTATAAATACATATTAAAACACTACATGTATATACATTTTAACTGAGTCGTTAAGTCATCGTTAGTCGTTACATGTAAGTGTTGTTTTGAAACCTTTAGGTTAACGATCTTGTTAAATGTTTGTAACCCAATGTTTATAATATCAAAAGAGATTTTAAATTATTATATTATCATGATTTTATGATGTACGAATATCTCTTAATATGATATATATATATTAAATGTCGTTACAACGATAAACGTTACATATATGTCTCGTTTCAAAATCATTAAGTTAGTAGTCTTGTTTTTACATATGTAGTTCATTGTTAATATAATTAATGATATGTTTACTTATCATAATATCATGTTAACTATATATATAACCATATATATGTCATCATATAGTTTTTTTACAAGTTTTAACGTTCGTGAATCACCGGTCAACTTGGGTGGTCAATTGTCTATATGAAACCTATTTCAATTAATCAAGTCTTAACAAGTTTGATTGCTTAACATGTTGGAAACATTTAATCATGTAAACATCAATCTCAATTAATGTATATAAACATGGAAAAGTTCAGGTCACTACAAAAACCTTCTTAGCTGTATAGCTTGGTCCGAAATGTCCACCAGCCTGTCCTTCATGATAGTGCTCTAGAATTTGTTGTGCTTCTTTGCCATATACACATCGATGAATAACTTGATCTGCTCCTATACGAAAGAGATTAGGGCTTTCCCAGAAGTAAAACTTCATATCAGCTAAAAATTTCTTCTTTTACTGATAAGTTTGATTTTTAACAAGAATTCTTGCGGCTAGATAATTGGCAAAGTCCGCAAACAATGGAATTTCTTCTTCCGTTTTAATTTTCATTAGGAACTCGTCTGGAAAAGTATCGTGAATAACAGAGTCGTCGAGTGTTTCTAAGTTAGGATTTTTATGACGGGATAAGTGATCCGTAGCAAGATTTTCAGCACCCTTTTTATCCTTGATTTCAATGTCAAATTCTTGTAGGAGAAGAATTCAACGAATTAGTCTAGGTTTAGTATCTTGATTTTTGAATAAGTATTTTAGGGCTGAATGATCGGTATAAACAATTGTTTTAGATAACACCAGGTAAGATCTAAACTTATCGAAAGCAAAAACTACTGTAAGAAGCTCCTTCTCAGTACTTGTGTAATTCAACTGAGCTCTTGTAAGTGTTTTACTTGCATGGTAGATTGGTTGAAATTTGTTATCTTGACGTTGACCTAAAACAGCTCCCAGCGTGAAATCACTAGCATCACACATTAGCTCGAAAGGTTTAGAGCAGTCGGGTGATACCATAATGGGTGCATTCGTAAGTTTCTCTTTCAGAATGGAGAAAGAATTTAGATACTCTTCATTGAAATCGAATGTACAGTCTTTCTCAAGAAGTTTAGTCATGGTTCGAGCGATTTTGGAAAAGTCCTTTATGAATCGTCGATAGAATCCCGCATGACCAAGGAAACTACGAATTCCTTTAACATTAGTTGGAGGAGGAAGTTTTGAAATAACATCGATCTTAGCTTTGTCTACTTCTATTCCAGCTCGAGAAATCTTGTATCCTAAAACAATGCCTTCCTTCACCATGAAGTGGCATTTCTCCCAGTTTAAAACAAGATTTGATTCTTCACAATGAATTAGCATTCGTTCAAGGTTTGAGAGACATGAGTTGAAGGAGTCTCCAAAAACAGAGAAATCGTCATGAAAAATTGTCATCATACACCTTTGGAAGGTGCCTGGTGTGTTGCATAATCCGAATGGCATTCGTCGGTACGAAAAAGTACCAAATGGACAAGTAAATGTGATCTTGTCTTGGTCTTTTGGATCAATTGGAATTTAAAAATAACCGGAGAATCCATCAAGGAAACAGTAGTAATCTTTTCCCGCCAAACATTCTAGCATTTGATCGATAAATGGTAGCGGGAAATGATCTTTCCTTGTAGCGTCGTTTAGACGATGATAGTCTATAAAGACTCTCCACCCAGTGACTGTTCTTGTAGGAACGAGTTCGTCTTTATCATTTAGAATAACAGTCGTACCTCCTTTCTTGGGTACTACTTGCACAGGACTTACCCACGGGCTATCGGATATAGGGTAAATTAACCCGGCATCAAGTAATTTAATAACCTCCTTTTTGACAACTTCTTTCATGTTAGGGTTTAACCTTCGTTGCCTTTGTACCACGGGTTTAAAATCTTCTTCCATTAGAATTTTGTGAGTATAATAAGCAGGGTTAATCCATGGAATATCAGTTATTTTCCAAGCAATTGCCTTTTTGTGGTTTTTTAAAACAGACTTTAACCTACCCTTTTCGTCATTGGAAAATTTTGATGAAATTATGACGGGTAATTGTGAAGTTCCTTGGAGATAAGCATACTCCAAATGTTCCGGGAGTTCTTAAAGCTCCAAGGTGGGTGGTTCTTCCAAGGAAGATTTTACCCGGAACCTATTACCATCGGTAATTTCTTCAAAAGGTTCATCTTCCCCGGGAATTTCTTCTTCTACGTATTCTTCATCAGTGAATACCTTCAACAGCTCGTCTAACTCTATATCGACATCAAAATCTTCACCTTCACCCATCGGGGTGAAATCTAAGGTGTCGACATTTAATAGTTCTTGTAGTTCTTCCTCAATACAACAATCAACAATGTCTATTTGGAAACATTCGTCATCAGGAGACATAGGGTGTTTCATAGCCTTATCTATGTTTAATATAATTCTATCCTCCCCCACACCTAAGCTGAGATTTTTCTCTTTTACACACACAATTGCGTCTGCAGTATTTAGAAAGGGACGCCCTAGAATTAGGGGAACCTTACTATCTTCTTCCATTTCAAGAACAACGAAATCAGCAGGAAAGATTAAGTGATTTACTTTAACCGGTAGGTTTTCAGCAATGCCAATAGGATAGTTGTAAGTTCTATCAGCTAATCGTACATTACTGAATCTCCCATCAGACAAGGAATGATGAAACTTCTAGGATCTCCAAGTTTTGGTGGCATATTTTGCTTTTGTAAAATTGCCGAGCATTCCTCATTAAGGAATGTGGTTGAAACTTCTGCATATTTTCCTTTGTCAGCTATGAGATCTTTGATAAATCTTCCATAATTTGGCATACCCGCAAGAACATCTACAAGCGGTACATTTATACAAATTTGCTTAATCATGTCAGCAAACTTGTTGTATTGTGCTTGTAATTTATCTTTCTTCAAACATTGCGGGTATGGAATTGGAGGTTTGTATACTTTTAATGGTGGTTGATTTTGAGTTTTTGGTGCACTTGTGGTTGGCATCGTATTTTCTTCCACCATAGGTTCTTTGTCTTTTGAAACAGAAATAGGAGCATGAGGGTTTGGGATATCGGGGTTAATGGTTAAGCCACTTTTCGTAGTTATGGAATTAACTTGCAAAAAATTACTTGGATTTTGAGTTTCCTTACCCTTAGGGTTTGGTTGCGTGTTGGATGGTAAAGTTCCCGATTGCCTTTCAGCAAGCAATTGGGATATTCTTCCCATATCTCTTTCAAGGTATTGAATTGACGCTTGATGATTCCTTTGTACTTGCTCATTTCCCGTTTGGACTTGATGTAAATGTCTCTTCACTTGCTTATTCGTTTCTGATTGACTTTTGACAAAATTCATCATAACTTCTTCAAAGTTAGATTTCTTCTCTACTGGTTGCGTGTTATGATTTTGTTGTTGATATGGTAATTGAGGGAATGGTTGTTGTTGGAAATTTTGTTGAGGTGGAAATGGAGGTTGGTCTCTATTGAAAAAGCCAGGTGGTCCATTTCTTTGAAAAGCAAAATTCTTCGGGTTTTGATATCCTGGATTTGCAGGTTGATAATTAGAATTCCCTCCTTGAAAATTGCCTTGTCTTTGATTGGCCATAAAATTAACTTGTGCTACTGAGTTCATTGGCCGATCATTGATATCATAATCTTTCGTGAAATATGGTTGTCCACAGATTTCACAGCCTACTTGCAATGCTAAAACTATTGAATTTAGTTTCTCTATTTCTGTTCCAAACTTTTTGAATTGATTTGACAGTGAAGTTATGGTTGTGTTGTTGTCATCATTTTCTTCAAGGCTTGCCACCGTCCTTCTAGGTTATTGATCTCTAGACGGTGTCCATTCAAAAGTATGAACTGACATGTCTTCTAACATGTCATATGAAATATCCCGTTCTTATTGATTAAAAACGTTCCATATTAATTGATTTCGTTGCGAGGTTTTGACCTCTATATGAGACGTTTTTCAAAGACTGCATTCATTTTAAAACAAACCATAACCTTTATTTCATTAATAAAGGTTTAAAAAGCTTTACGTAGATGATCAAATAATGATAATCTAAAATATCCTGTTTACACACGACCATTACATAATGGTTTACAATACAAATATGTTACAACAAAATAAGTTTCTTGAATGCAGTTTTTACACAATATCATACAAGCATGGACTCCAAATCTCGTCCTTATTTAAGTATGCGACAGCGGAAGCTCTTAATAATCACCTGAGAATAAACATGCTTAAAACGTCAACAAAAATGTTGGAGAGTTATAGGTTTAACCTATATATATCAAATCATAATAATAGACCACAAAATTTCATATTTCAATACACATCCCATACATAGAGATAAAAATCATTCATATGGTGAACACCTGGTAACCGACATTAACAAGATGCATATATAAGAATATCCCCATCATTCCGGGACACCCTTCGGATATGATATAAATTTCGAAGTACTAAAGCATCCGGTACTTTGGATGGGGTTTGTTAGGCCCAATAGATCTATCTTTAGGATTCGCGTCAATTAGGGTGTCTGTTCCCTAATTCTTAGATTACCAGACTTAATAAAAAGGGGCATATTCGATTTCGATAATTCAACCATAGAATGTAGTTTCACGTACTTGTGTCTATTTTGTAAATCATTTATAAAACCTGCATGTATTCTCATCCCAAAAATATTAGATTTTAAAAGTGGGATTATAACTCACTTTCACAGATTTTTACTTCGTCGGGAAGTAAGACTTGGCTACTGGTTGATTCACGAACCTATAACAATATATACATATATATCAAAGTATGTTCAAAATATATTTACAACACTTTTAATATATTTTGATGTTTTAAGTTTATTAAGTCAGCTGTCCTCGTTAGTAACCTACAACTAGTTGTCCACAGTTAGATGTACAGAAATAAATCGATAAATATTATCTTGAATCAATCCACGACCCAGCGTATACGTATCTCAGTATTGATCACAACTCAAACTATATATATTTTGAAATCAACCTCAACCCTGTATAGCTAACTCCAACATTCACATATAGAGTGTCTATGGTTGTTCCGAAATATATATAGATGTGTCGACATGATAGGTCGAAACATTGTATACGTGTCTATGGTATCTCAAGATTACATAATATACAATTCAAGTTGATCAAGTTATGGTTAGAATAGATTTGTTACCAATTTTCACGTAGCTAAAATGAAAAAAAAAATATCCAATCTTGTTTTACCCATAACTTCTTCATTTTAAATCCGTTTTGAGTGAATCAAATTGCTATGGTTTCATATTGAACTATATTTTATGAATCTAAACAGAAAAAGTATAGGTTTATAGTCGGAAAAATAAGTTACAAGTCGTTTTTGTAAAGGTAGTCATTTCAGTCGAAAGAACGACGTCTAGATGACCATTTTAGAAAACATACTTCCACTTTGAGTTTAACCATAATTTTTGGATATAGTTTCATGTTCATAATAAAAATCATTTTCTCAGAATAACAACTTTTAAATCAAAGTTTATCATAGTTTTTAATTAACTAACCCAAAACAGCCCGCGGTGTTACTACGACGGCGTAAATTCGGTTTTACGGTGTTTTTCGTGTTTCCAGGTTTTAAATCATTAAGTTAGCATATCATATAGATATAGAACATGTGTTTAGTTGATTTTAAAAGTCAAGTTAGAAGGATTAACTTTTGTTTGCGAACAAGTTTAGAATTAACTAAACTATATTCTAGTGATTACAAGTTAAAACCTTCGAATAAGATAGCTTTATATATATGAATCGAATGATGTTATGAACATCATTACTACCTTAAGTTCCTTGGATAAACCTACTGGAAAATAGAAAAATGGATCTAGCTTCAACGGATCCTTGGATGGCTCGAAGTTCTTGAAGTAGAATCATGACACGAAAACAAGTTCAAGTAAGATCATCACTTGAAATAAGATTGTTATAGTTATAGAAATTGAACCAAAGTTTGAATATGATTATTACCTTGTATTAGAATGATAACCTAATGTAAGAAATAAAGATTTCTTGAGGTTGGATGATCACCTTACAAGATTGGAAGTGAGCTAGCAAACTTGAAAGTATTCTTGATTTATGTAACTAGAACTTGTAGAATATATGAAGAACACTTAGAACTTGAAGATAGAACTTGAGAGAGATCAATTAGATGAAGAAAATTGAAGAATGAAAGTATTTGCAGGTGTTTTTGGTCGTTGGTGTATGGATTAGATATAAAGGATATGTAATTTTGTTTTCATGTAAATAAGTCATGAATGATTACTCATATTTTTGTAATTTTATGAGATATTTCATGCTAGTTGCCAAATGATGGTTCCCACATGTGTTAGGTGACTCACATGGGCTGCTAAGAGCTGATCATTGGAGTGTATATACCAATAGTACATACATCTAAAAGCTGTGTATTGTACGAGTACGAATACGGGTGCATACGAGTAGAATTGTTGATGAAACTGAACGAGGATGTAATTGTAAGCATTTTTGTTAAGTAGAAGTATTTTGATAAGTGTATTGAAGTCTTTCAAAAGTGTATAAATACATATTAAAACACTACATGTATATACATTTTAACTGAGTCGTTAAGTCATCGTTAGTCGTTACATGTAAGTGTTGTTTTGAAACCTTTAGGTTAACGATCTTGTTAAATGTTGTTAACCCAATGTTTATAATATCAAATGAGATTTTAAATTATTATATTATCATGATATTATCATGTATGAATATCTCTTAATATGATATATATACGTTAAATGTCTTTACAACGATAATCGTTACATATATGTCTCGTTTAAAAATCATTAAGTTCGTAGTCTTGTTTTTACATATGTAGTTCATTGTTAATATACTTAATGATATGTTTACTTATCATAGTATCATGTTAACTATATATATATCCATATATATGTCATCATATAGTTTTTACAAGTTTTAACGTTCGTGAATCACCGGTCAACTTGGGTGGTCAATTGTCTATATGAAACATATTTCAATTAATCAAGTCTTAACAAGTTTGATTGCTTAACATGTTGGAAACATTTAATCATGTAAATATCAATCTCAATTAATATATATAAACATGGAAAAGTTCGGGTCACTACAGTACCTACCCGTTAAATAAATTTCGTCCCGAAATTTTAAGCTGTTGAAGGTGTTGACGAATCTTATGGAAATAGATGCGGGTATTTCTTCTTCATCTGATCTTCACGCTCCCAGGTGAACTCGGGTCCTCTACGAGCATTCCATCAAACCTTAACAATTGGTATCTTGTTTTACTTAAGTCTTTTAACCTCACGATCCATTATTTCGACGTGTTCTTCGATGAATTGAAGTTTTTCGTTGATTTGGATTTCATCTAACGGAATAGTGAGAACTTCTTTAGCAAAACATTTCTTCAAATTCGAGATGTGGAAAGTATTATGTACAGCCGCGAGTTGTTGAGGTAACTCAAGTCGGTAAGCTACTGGTCCGACACGATCAATAATCTTGAATGGTCCAATATACCTTGGATTTAATTTCCCTCGTTTACCAAATCGAACAACGCCTTTCCAAGGTGCAACTTTAAGCATGACCATCTCTCTAATTTCAAATTCTATATCTTTTCTTTTAATGTCAGCGTAGCTCTTTTGTCGACTTTGGGCGGTTTTCAACCGTTGTTGAATTTGGATGATCTTCTCGGTAGTTTCTTGTATAATCTCCGGACCCGTAATCTGTCTATCCCCCACTTCACTCCAACAAATCGGAGACTTGCACTTTCTACCATAAAGTGCTTCAAACGGCGCCATCTCAATGCTTGAATGGTAGCTGTTGTTGTAGGAAAATTCTGCTAACGGTAGATGTCGATCCCAACTGTTTCAGAAATCAATAACACATGCTCGTAGCATGTCTTCAAGCGTTTGTATCGTCCTTTCACTCTGCCCATCAGTTTGTAGATGATAGGCAGTACTCATGTCTAGACGAGTTCCTAATGCTTGCTGTAATGTCTGCCAGAATCTTGAAATAAATCTGCCATCCCTATCAGAGATAATAGAGATTGGTATTCCATGTCTGGAGACGACTTCCTTCAAATACAGTCGTGCTAACTTCTCCATCTTGTCATCTTCTCTTATTGGCAGGAAGTGTGCTGATTTGGTGAGACGATCAACTATTACCCAAATAGTATCAAAACCACTTGCAGTCCTTGGCAATTTAGTGATGAAATCCATGGTAATGTTTTCCCATTTCCATTCCGGGATTTTGGGTTGTTGAAGTAGACCTGATGGTTTCTGATGCTCAGCTTTGACCTTAGAACACGTCAAACATTCTCCTACGTATTTAGCAACATCGGCTTTCATACCCGGCCACCAAAAATGTTTCTTGAGATCCTTGTACATCTTCCCCGTTCCAGGATGTATTGAGTATCTGGTTTTATGAGCTTCTCTAAGTACCATTTCTCTCATATCTCCAAATTTTGGTACCCAAATCCTTTCAGCCCTATACCGGGTTCCATCTTCCCGAATATTAAGATGCTTCTCCGATCCTTTGGGTATTTCATCCTTTAAATTTCCCTCTTTTAAAACTCCTTGTTGCGCCTCCTTTATTTGAGTAGTAAGATTATTATGAATCATTATATTCATAGATTTTACTCGAATGGGTTCTCTGTCCTTCCTGCTCAAGGCATCGGCTACCACATTTGCCTTCCCCGGGTGGTAACGAATCTCAAAGTCGTAATCATTCAATAATTCAATCCACCTACGCTGTCTCATATTCAGTTGTTTCTGATTAAATATGTGTTGAAGACTTTTGTGGTCGGTATATATAATACTTTTGACCCCATATAAGTAGTGCCTCCAAGTCTTTAATGCAAAAACAACCGCGCCTAATTCCAAATCATGCGTCGTATAATTTTGGTCGTGAATCTTCAATTGTCTAGACGCATAAGCAATCACCTTCGTTCGTTGCATTAATACACAACCGAGAACTTGCTTTGATGCGTCACAATAAATCACAAAATCATCATTCCCTTCAGGCAATGACAATATAGGTGCCGTAGTTAGCTTTTTCTTCAATAACTGAAACGCTTTCTCTTGTTCATCATTCCATTCAAATTTCTTCCCTTTATGCGTTAATGCAGTCAAGGGTTTTGCTATTCTGGAAAAGTCTTGGATGAACCTTCTGTAGTAACCAGCTAGTCCTAAAAACTGGCGTATGTGTTTCGGAGTTTTCGGGGTTTCCCACTTTTCAACAGTTTCTATCTTTGCCGGATCCACCTTAATACCTTCTTTGTTCACTATGTGACCGAGGAATTGAACTTCTTCCAACCAAAATTCACACTTTGAAAACTTAGCGTACAATTCTTCCTTCCTCAACACTTCTAATACCTTTCTCAAATGTTCACCGTGTTCTTGGTCATTCTTTGAGTAAATAAGTATGTCATCAATGAAAAAATTGACAAACTTGTCAAGGTATGGTCCACACACTCAGTTCATAAGGTCCATGAACACAGCTGGTGCATTAGTTAAACCAAACGGCATGACCATAAACTCGTAATGATCGTAACGTGTTCTGAAAGCAGTCTTTGGAATATCATCTTCTTTCACCCGCATTTGATGATACCCGGAACGTAAGTCAATCTTTGAATAAACAGACGAGCCTTGTAGTTGATCAAATAAGTCGTCGATTCTCGGTATTGGGTAGCGGTTCTTGATGGTAAGTTTGTTCAACTCTCGGTAGTCGATACACAACCTGAATGTACCATCTTTCTTCTTGACAAACAAAACAGGAGCTCCCCACGGTGATGTGCTTGGTCGAATGAAACCACGCTCTAAAAGTTCTTGTAATTAGCTTTGCAGTTCTTTCATCTCGCTGGGTGCGAGTCTGTAAGGAGCACGAGCTATTGGTGCAGCTCCTGGTACAAGATCTATTTGAAATTCAACGGATCGATGTGGGGGTAATCCCGGTAATTCTTTTGGAAATACATCGGGAAATTCTTTTGCAATGGGAACATCATTGATGCTCTTTTCTTCAGTTTGTACTTTCTCGACGTGTGCTAGAACAGCATAGCAACCTTTTCTTATTAGTTTTTGTGCCTTCAAATTACTAATAAGATGTAGCTTCGTGTTACCCTTTTCTCCGTACACCATTAAGGGTTTTCCTTTTTCTCGTATAATACGAATTGCATTTTTGTAACAAACGATCTCTGCTTTCACTTCTTTCAACCAGTCCATACCGATTATCACATCAAAACTCCCTAAATCTACTGGTATCAAATCAATCTTAAATGTTTCACTAACCAGTTTAATTTCTCGATTCCGACATATATTATCTGCTGAAATTAATTTACCATTTGCTAATTCGAGTAAAAATTTACTATCCAAAGGCGTCAATGGACAACTTAATTTAGCACAAAAATCTCTACTCATATAGCTTCTATCTGCACCCGAATCAAATAAAACGTAAGCAGATTTATTGTCAATAAGAAACGTACCCGTAACAAGCTCCGGGTCTTCCTGTGCCTCTGCCGCATTAATATTGAAAACTCTTCCGCGGCCTTGTCCATTCGTGTTCTCCGGGTTCGGGCAATTTCTAATAATGTGGCCCGGTTTTCCACATTTATAACAAACTACATTGGCATAACTTGCTCCGACACTACTTGTTCCACCATTACTCGTTCCGACACCATTTGTTCCTTTCGTTCTATTAACCCCTGGTCCGTAGACCTCACACTTCGCCGCGCTATGACCATTTCTTTTACACTTGTTGCAAAATTTGGTGCAGAACCCCGAGTGATACTTTTCACACCTTTGGCATAGCTGCTTCTGATTGTTGTTGTTGTTGCGGTTATTATTGTTGTTGGGATGATTGTTGTAGTTGCTGTTGTTGTTGTTGTTGTTGTTGTTGTTGTTGTTGTTGTTGTTATTGTTGTTGGGCCATTTGTTGTAGTTGCGATTGATGTTGCGATTGTTGGGATAAGTGTTGCGATTATTGTTGTAATTGCTGTTGTTGTTGTATTGGTGATTCTTATCACCGTTTTCCTCCCACTTTCTTTTGACTTGCTTCACATTGGCCTCTTCAGCAGTCTGTTCTTTAATTCTTTCTTCAATCTGGTTCACTAGTTTGTGAGCCATTCTACATGCCTGTTGTATGGAGGCGGGCTCGTGTGAACTTATATCTTCTTGGATTCTTTCCGGTAATCCTTTCACAAACGCGTCGATCTTCTCTTCCTCATCTTCGAATGCTCCCGGACACAATAGGCACAATTCTGTGAATCGTCTTTCGTACATGGTAATATCAAATCCTTGGGTTCGTAACCCTCTAAGTTCTGTCTTGAGCTTATTAACCTCTTTTCTGGGACGGTACTTCTCGTTCATCAAGTGCTTGAATGCTGACCACGGTAGTGCGTACGCATCGTCTTGTCCCACTTGCTCTAGATAGGTATTCCACCATGTTAACGCAGAACCTGTGAAGGTATGCGTAGCGTACTTCACTTTGTCCTCTTCAGTACACTTACTTATGGCAAACACCGATTCGACCTTCTCGGTCCACCGTTTCAATCCGATCGGTCCTTCGGTTCCATCAAATTCTAAAGGTTTGCAGGCAGTGAATTCTTTGTAGGTGCATCCTACACGATTTCCTGTACTGCTAGATCCAAGGTTATTGTTGGTATGTAGCGCAGCCTGTACTGCGGCTATGTTTGAAGCTAGAAAAGTACGAAATTCCCCTTCATTCATATTCACGGTGTGTCGAGTAGTCGGTGCCATTTCCTTCAAAATAGTCAAATGGAACAAGTTAATCATACAGAATATTAAGAGTAGTTAATAGTATTTCGTAGCATAATATGAACTCATTTATAAAAGCTTTTTCTTCATATTAGCGTTTTATTAGTTTAAATTCGGGTAGTACATACCCGTTAAGTTCATACTTAGTAGCTAATATACAATTCAACTACTACAATTCTATATGAAAAACTGATTATAATAATATTTCGCGTTCAAACTTTTACACAATATTTTACAAACTTACAATACCGCTTATTTTACATATAGCATGAAATATAGCACACAATAAATTTGATACAAGATGGTTGTGAAGATAATTCTAGCTAGTACACAAGTCGTTCAGCAAAGGCAATAAAGACACGTAATTCATACGTCCAGAAACAAGTCATGCATTCTGGTTTTACTAGGATTACTTCCCATCCTTGGTCTTGTGGAACATAACCGTTATGGCCGTTGATAAGACAGCGTGTTGTAACGTCGTCAAAGGGACGAGGGTTATGTAATGTCCAACAGTCCCGTAACAATCTAAAAACCTCATTTCTTACCCCAATTACCGACTCCGTCACTTGTGGGAACGTTTTGTTTAATAGTTGTAGCCCGATGTTCATGTTCTCACTTTGGTGAGAAGCGAACATTACTAATCCGTAAGCATAACATGCTTCTTTATGTTGCATGTTAGCCGCTTTTTCTAAATCACGAAGTCCAATATTCGGATATATTGAGTCAAAATAATTTCTTAACCCATTGCGTAAAATAGCATTTGGGTTCCCCGCAATATATGCGTCAAAGTAAACACATCGTAACTTATGGATTTCCCAATGTGATATCCCCCATCTTTCGAACGAAAGCCTTTTATAAACCAAGGCATTCTTGGAACGTTCTTCGAATGTCTTACAAACTGATCTCGCCTTAAATAGTTGTGCCTAAGAATTCTGACCGACTCTAGACAAGATTTCATCAATCATGTCTCCGGGTAGGTCTCTTAAAATAATGGGTTGTCTATCCATTTTGTGTTTTTATACTGTAAAATAGACAAGAGTTAGATTCATAAAAAAAATACTTATTAATACAAGCAATTTTTACATATATCATAAAGCATAAGCACACTATATTACATATATTACACCACACGAATACAACTATCTTATTCCGACTCGCTTGTTTCTTCTTCTTCAGTTTTGGTTCGTTTTGCCAAGTATCTAGGGATATATGATGTTCCCCTAATACGAGCCGTCGTTTTCCACATTGGTTTAGAAAAACCTGGTGGTTTAGAGGTTCCCGGGTCATTGTTACAACTTAAGGACTTCGGGGGTTGACGATACATATAAAGTTCATCGGGGTTGGAATTAGATTTCTCTATTTTTATGCCCTTTCCCTTATTATTTTCTTTTGCCTTTTTAAATTCAGTTGGGGTAATTTCTATAACATCATCGGAATTCTAGTCGGAATCCGATTCATCGGAGAATTGGTAATCCTCCCAATATTTTGCTTCCTTGGCGGAAACACCATTGACCATAATTAACCTTGGTCGGTTGGTTGAGGATTTTTTTTACTTAACCGTTTTATTATTTCCCCCACCGGTTCTATTTCTTCATCCGGTTCCGATTCTTCTTCCGGTTCCGATTCTTCTTCCGGTTCCGACTCTTCTTCCGGTTCCTCTTCGGGAACTTGTGAATCAGTCCACGAATCATTCCAATTTACATTTGACTCTTCATTATTATTAGGTGAGTCAATGGGACTTGTTCTAGAGGTAGACATCTATCACATAATATCAAACGCGTTAAGAGATTAATATATCACATAATATTCACATGTTAAAAATATATAGTTTCCAACAAAATTTGTTAAGCAATCATTTTTCAAGTAAACACGGTCGAAGTCCAGACTCACTAATGCATCCTAACAAACTCGATAAGATACACTAATGCAAATTTCTGGTTCTCTAAGACCAACGCTCGGATACCAACTGAAATGTCCCGTTCTTATTGATTAAAAACGTTCCATATTAATTGATTTCGTTGCGAGGTTTTGACCTCTATATGAGACGTTTTTCAAAGACTGCATTTATTTTAAAACAAACCATAACCTTTATTTCATCAATAAAGGTTTAAAAAGCTTTACGTAGATTATCAAATAATGATAATCTAAAATATCCTGTTTACACACGACCATTACATAATGGTTTACAATACAAATATGTTACAACAAAATAAGTTTCTTGAATGCAGTTTTTACACAATATCATACAAGCATGGACTCCAAATCTCGTCCTTATTTAAGTATGCGACAGTGGAAGCTCTTAATAATCACCTGAGAATAAACATGCTTAAAACGTCAACAAAAATGTTGGTGAGTTATAGGTTTAACCTATATATATCAAATCATAATAATAGACCACAAGATTTCATATTTCAATACACATCCCATACATAGAGATAAAAATCATTCATATGGTGAACACCTGGTAACCAACATTAACAAGATGCATATATAAGAATATCCCCATCATTCCCGGACACCCTTCGGATATGATATAAATTTCGAAGTACTAAAGCATCCGGTACTTTGGATGGGGTTTGTTAGGCCCAATAGATCTATCTTTAGGATTCGCGTCAATTAGGGTGTCTGTTCCCTAATTCTTAGATTACCAGACTTAATAAAAAGGGGCATATTCGATTTCGATAATTCAACCATAGAATGTAGTTTCACGTACTTGTGTCTATTTTGTAAATCATTTATAAAACCTGCATGTATTCTCATCCCAAAAATATTAGATTTTAAAAGTGGGACTATAACTCATTTTCACAAATTTTTACTTCGTCGGGAAATAAGACTTGGCCACTGGTTGATTCACGAACCTATAACAATATATACATATATATCAAAGTATGTTCAAAATATATTTACAACACTTTTAATATATTTTGATGTTTTAAGTTTATTAAGTCAGCTGTCCTCGTTAGTAACCTACAACTAGTTGTCCACAGTTAGATGTACAGAAATAAATCGATAAATATTATCTTGAATCAATCCACAACCCAGTGTATACGTATCTCAGTATTGATCACAACTCAAACTATATATATTTTGAAATCAACCTCAACCCTGTATAGCTAACTCCAACATTCACATATAGAGTGTCTATGGTTGTTCCGAAATATATATAGATGTGTCGACATGATAGGTCGAAACATTGTATACGTGTCTATGGTATCTCAAGATTACATAATATACAATACAAGTTGATCAAGTTATGGTTGGAATAGATTTGTTACCAATTTTCACGTAGCTAAAATGAAAAAAAAAATTATCCAATCTTGTTTTACCCATAACTTCTTCATTTTAAATCCGTTTTGAGTGAATCAAATTGCTATGGTTTCATATTGAACTCTATTTTATGAATCTAAACATAAAAAGTATAGGTTTATATTCGGAAAAATAAGTTACAAGTCGTTTTTGTAAAGGTAGTCATTTCAGTCGAAAGAACGACGTCTAGATGACCATTTTAGAAAACATACTTCCACTTTGAGTTTAACCATAATTTTTGGATATAGTTTCATATTCATAATAAAAATCATTTTCTCATAATAACAACTTTTAAATCAAAGTTTATCATAGTTTTTAATTAACTAACCCAAAACAGCCCGCGGTGTTACTACGACGGCGTAAATCCGGTTTTACGGTGTTTTTCGTGTTTCCAGGTTTTAAATCATTAAGTTAGCATATCATATAGATATAGAACATGTGTTTAGTTGATTTTAAAAGTCAAGTTAGAAGGATTAACTTTTGTTTGCGAACAAGTTTAGAATTAACTAAACTATGTTCTAGTGATTACAAGTTTAAACCTTCGAATAAGATAGCTTTATATATATGAATCGAATGATGTTATGAACATCATTACTACCTTAAGTTCCTTGGATAAACCTACTGGAAAAGAGAAAAATAGATCTAGCTTCAACGGATCCTTGGATGGCTTGAAGTTCTTGAAGCAGAATCATGACACGAAAACAAGTTCAAGTAAGATCATCACTTGAAATAAGATTGTTATAGTTATAGAAATTGAACCAAAGTTTGAATATGATTATTACCTTGTATTAGAATGATAACCTACTGTAAGAAACAAAGATTTCTTGAGGTTGGATGATCACCTTACAAGATTGGAAGTGACCTAGCAAACTTGAAAGTATTCTTGATTTTATGTAACTAGAACTTGTAGAATATATGAAGAACACTTAGAACTTGAAGATAAAACTTGAGAGAGATCAATTAGATGAAGGAATTTGAAGAATTAAAGTGTTTGTAGGTGTTTTTGGTCGTTGGTGTATGGATTAGATATAAAGGATATGTAATTTTGTTTTCATGTAAATAAGTCATGAATGATTACTTATATTTTTGTAATTTTATGAGATATTTCATGCTAGTTGCCAAATGATGGTTCCCACATGTGTTAGGTGACTCACATGGGCTGCTAAGAGCTGATCATTGGAGTGTATATACCAATAGTACATACATCTAAAAGTTGTGTATTGTACGAGTACGAATACGGGTGCATACGAGTAGAATTGTTGATGAAACTGAACGAGGATGTAATTGTAAGCATTTTTGTTAAGTAGAAGTATTTTGATAAGTGTATTGAAGTCTTTCAAAAGTGTATAAATACATATTAAAACACTACATGTATATACATTTTAACTGAGTCGTTAAGTCATCGTTAGTCGTTACATGTAAGTGTTGTTTTGAAACCTTTAGGTTAACGATCTTGTTAAATGTTGTTAACCCAATGTTTATAATATCAAATGAGATTTTAAATTATTATATTATCATGATATTATCATGTATGAATATCTCTTAATATGATATATATACATTAAATGTCTTTACAATGATAATCGTTACATATATGTCTCGTTTAAAAATCATTAAGTTAGTAGTCTTGTTTTTACATATGTAGTTCATTGTTAATATACTTAATGATATGTTTACTTATCATTGTATCATGTTAACTATATATATATCCATATATATGTCATCATATAGTTTTTACAAGTTTTAACGTTCGTGAATCACCGGTCAACTTGGGTGGTCAATTGTCTATATGAAACATATTTCAATTAATCAAGTCTTAACAAGTTTGATTGCTTAACATGTTGGAAATATTTAATCATGTAAATATAAATCTCAATTAACATATATAAACATGGAAAAGTTCGGGTCACTACATCATACGCTTGATTTGGTGATTTGTACAAAAATACTCCTCCGGCGGAGGAATCTAATATACCACGAGTATGTTCATCAATACCACGATAAAAAGTTTGTACTATTTGCCCTTTTTGCAATCCGTGTTTCGGACAATTTCGTAACATTCTTTTTAATCTTTCCCATGCATTATAAAGAGTTTCATCCGACTTTTGTTTAAAAGTGGTGATTTCAGTTCTAAGTCTTTCGGCTTTTGCCGGTGGGAAAAATCGGGTAATGAATTTATCTCTTAATTCGTTGAAAGTTGTGATAGAATCAGGTTTTGATTCTTTTAACCATGCTTTTGCGTCTCCGATTAACGAGTATGGAAAAGTTCTTAACTTAAATGCATCTGAAGAAACATCTTTGTTTTTATACAGTTCACATAAATCTTCAAAAGCTTCTATATGTTCTATCGGATTATTATTAAGTCTTCCGTCGAATTGGTTCTCACGTACCATGTGCATAAATTGCCCCTTGACTTCCCAGTTTTTAGCCTCAATTTCAAGTCTTCTTATAGGTGCAAGAGCGAGAGGGGGATCAGTTTGTCTGGTATTCCACATTGGTAGGTCATTTGGATCAGGTGTTACTTCAGCCATTTCTTCTTTAATGACGATGGTTTCAGGTTCAGTTTTGATTTCTCGTTGACCACTAGTGTTTCTTACTTGTTTTTTGATAGTTTTCGGTGTTTTTGGTTTACTAGTACTACCTAATTTTTTTTTTGTTTTTCCTGTTTTAATCTTTTGATCAAGCCTCTTTCAGGTTCTGGATTAAGTGCAACGAGTTTAGGATTTCCTGAACGGGTCATACAATTACAAAATTGTATGTAGTCTTGAAGGATTTATTCACTAGGTGTATAAACATGGAACTTTCTTGAAAATGAATTTTCACGAAAGGATCGAATAACTAAAAACAAATAAAAACTTTTAAACAAACAGACGTTTTTCCAATTTTGCCCACGTTTCGAATAGTCAAAAGATGTAGCAGGTAGCCAGGACCCTTTAAATCGAAAATCCACAACTCGTCACTAACAAATCCAACTATTACTACAAATCAGAAAAATTGTCTATTTATTTAACTGCCAACTTTCCCCGGCAGCGGCGCCAAAAAGTTGATGTGCGTGATCGTGTCCTTTTATTTTGAACGGATTTGAATTGATTTTATTACACGAATTTTGAGTGTGTTTTTATGATTTCAGATTGATTTCACACATATAGGCAACTAGTCCCATTCGTATAGTAATACTTTGTTTGGTAAATCCGGTTCGTTCCATAGGGAGATGGAGTTTTCA
Source organism: Rutidosis leptorrhynchoides (assembly GCF_046630445.1). Lineage (NCBI taxonomy): Eukaryota > Viridiplantae > Streptophyta > Magnoliopsida > Asterales > Asteraceae > Rutidosis > Rutidosis leptorrhynchoides. The sequence continues at coordinate 422,616,533 of NC_092333.1, forward strand.
AAAGTTAAACTATTTAAAAGGGGGATTTTGGATTAGGCTTTACTACTTAATTGAACGAAATTTAAATTTAACTAAAATGAAATAACTAAATTAACGAAAGTAAAAATACAATTTATACTAATAGAAGAAATAAGGTTTTTCATGGCAATATAGTAAAATAGTAAAAAGTAATTAAAGTTTACTATATGGTAAAAAGTAATACGGTAAAAAGTAAATAAAATTTATCTATGTAGTAAAAAGTGAAATTGATGAGATTTAAAATAAAGTAAAGTAGTGGCTACTAAAATATGTCCCCTCTGGATTATGGATAGTTTTTAAGTCCGATTACGATGTTTTAATATATATCCTTATATTTTATCTTTTGATTTATAAAGATTTAACTAACTAAAATTAAATCTAACTTTCGCTAGATCTTGTTTTAGCGAATTAAATTATACCCCGAAATATTCATATTGAGATTTAATTCGGTTTTAACTTTCGCTAAAATCAAAATTATAACGGTCTTCCCTTTTTATAATTACACGATCATATAAACTATAATATTACCCAAACCACTGGATCACACTTCTGAATTGTTGTCAATAATTTGTCCATATATCCGTCTAGATCACTAAAGTGTTGAAGCACAATTTATGTAAAATTAATTAACTTTCGCTTATCAATCTTAATAAATCATGTGATAGGGGTGAAAATATAAAATTATATAACAATGGGTCGGTGATTAAACTTAATATTAAATAGTCAAAGTTACATCATAATATTATAATATGGTTCAATCCATTTGTCCAGAGGTTCTACATTTTAGTTTCCACTATGGGTTTTTAGTTGGACATTATAACGGCATAAAAATATAAATTATATAAAGTGGACATGATAACAATAATAATAGGAACAATAAATAATGACGACGATAATAATAATTGACAATAATAATAATAAAAATAGTAACAATAATAATAACGACAATAATAATAACGATGGTAATAATAAATAATAACGATAATAATAACAACGATAATAACAATACTTAATAATACTAGCAAAGTTGGGAGTAGAGACTTACAATGATTTGGAATGGTAAAAAAGCAGTACAACAATACCCGTAAAGAATTATACCCAAACTACTACTTTAGAACTAAAATATGAAATATGAAAATTGAGAGAAAGATAGATTATTGAAACTGTGAATTGGTGTCTTCGAATGTCGTCTCTTCATCCGTATTTATAGCATAAAAATGCCCACTATAGTAATGGTGAAAGTTAGATGGAATCTTGGTAGTTGATTTAATCAACATCTTTACGCTGCACGATTATTATGATGGCTTTTTCAATTCTGTCGACATACATAATATTATTATATATTATTATTATTATTATTATTATATTATTATTATTATGAATTATTTATATATTATATTATATTCTTGTGCATAGTTGACTTGTAATTTTTGCTCCGTTGACTTGTACGTTATGATTGGTTTATGTCTCGGTTCCGGATTTTCGAACGTCTTTTCGTATGCTTAGATATCTTGTACTTTGCATTCTGCGTCTTGCACTTTTGTCAATTTTTAGACGTTATTCTTCGATAAATTAAACAACTTGGAGTGTAACTTGTACGTTTGAGCATTTTGGACGTTTTCGTCTTTCAAATCTTCGTTTTCGTCTTTAAATCTTCATGTTCGAGCGATCTTCGTCTTTCGTCTTGACACTTATTTATTTAAACAATTACAACTAAAAATAAGGAAATTACCATTAAATTCTTTACATATTAGAACGATATTGCGACTAAATATATGTTCGTTTTGAGCAATATCAGGCAATAAACATATATTCTCTCTATGCTATTTTGCGATGAACATGGGATACCATATTCTTGCTACTCATGCTGAACACGGTACGCCATATTCATCATGCACGGAGAATGACACACGAGTCAAAGGCAAATCGATCACGATCATGAAAAACATGACTCAACATTTGAGGGGAACTAACAAGTAAAAGAAGTTTACACAACGATTGAAAATCATATCAAGCCACTTTCAAGACCTTCTCAAATCATAAATATGGTCGAAAGTCAAGACAAAACCTTTTCACCTAAACTAAAGAAGAAGTTAAATCAAATCAACCATAACACTCCCAGATCAGTTCTTTCTATGTGCCAAAGTTTGTATACAAAATCAATAGCATCAAACGCTTCAAAACTAAAAAATCTACGAACCAAACTACACTCCGAAAGAAGACGTGATTCCAGAACATCAAGTAGAAATCGAAGCCCACAAGAAGGCTGCAAAAGAAACTTCAAGAAAATGATCACGAGAGGGTTATATCTTTTGAAAACACATGCCAAGGGGGAGATTGTTGATAATGGTTATTGTAATAGATTAGTGGAATGGTGTATTAATATGTATTATTGTATGCTAGCTAGTTTAATGATATGACCAAAATGGACGGTTTATTCTTGCGACGGTGTCGTTAGGTCGCCAGCCGTCTGTCGAGGTTAGTCAAAGGGGCCCTAGGGGTTTTTTAGTTATATTTAGCTGGGGTTCCTAGCTATAAATCGCATACTTGCTTCTTTCTTATAATGAGTAGGTGATAAGTATAATCAAGGTTCGTATTTTTGTACATTTGCTGACAACATTGGATTAAAGTATGTCTAATAGATAACCCGTAAAGCAAGTAGAGTAAACTAAGATATATAGATATTGGAAATATAATAAATGATAGATAAAGTAAAGAAATGCAATATTCAGGGTTGATGGTAGATTGTAGATAGAGTCTCACTCCCTAAGATAAACATTAGACCTCAATCAAACCAGAGAAACCCTATTTGACTTTTCACTAAGAGTCTAGGCTTTGAAGATTCTGGCCAATACAAGTATACTCACTCCCAACGTTAATCTTTTCATATTCCAACGAACTTTTTGGTTGATATCCTAGGCTCATGAATAAAGTAGTATACTCAAGAAAGGTTCTGGCTTTTCTTAACCTTAGTTAGTTTAACTTTTATCTAAATCATCCACTTACTACTTAGCTATCCCTCAACATTAACAGATGTGCAATCTTAGATATTTTAAGGTACTGCTAATTGGATAAGAAATATCTCTTTTGTGATTAATTACTCAACTCCGGATCATATTACAACATCTAAAAGATTTTGCTTCTGACGCGAATCTTGCTTCTGGATAGGCCAACATTCATTAAATACTATAGCAACTATCTTAATCTTAACCTCTAATCGGGCAGCTCCTCTCAGACATATATGTGACTATCTATACGTAGGTACTAACCCTTGTTGTAACGTTAAGCAAACATAACTACTTACCCTGTATTCTAGGATTGGTCAGGTCCTAGTATTAGGTTCAAGCCACATGAGTAATTGGAAATGGTAGTCCGTGAATTAGACTTTTAAACCCGACAAGGTTTCAGCATAACAATGACATAAGTTTCAAATAAATATCAACATATATAATGATTATAACAGATAGATGAAAACATAAGATGAATAAAATTTAAAGATAACCAAATATATCATTTAAATTAAGGAAGGTGTTCAACGGATACAGACGAGGTTATGACTGTTATAAAAGTGACATTCTCTAGACCGCTCCTAGTACAATCTTCGGTCACCTCCAGGTACTAAATTTCCAGCACGGAGGTGAGAAGGCCTTGAAAGTATCTAGCTTTCTTGTGAGATAAATTAGAGTGTGTAATGTATTAAGAGATATAATTGAGAAGTGTGTTGGAATGGTCTACATTTGGACATATTTATAGTAAAATACAGATGGGTTAGTCGTGTACATGGCCAGGCCAAAAGTGGGAAGGCCATGTGCCCTGGCCGTGTGCAGTAGCTGTGTGGCATCACTACCCGGGCACACTGTCCATGTGACATTTAAGTTGGGCAGGCTGTGTGGTCTTCTGGCAGGCCGTGTGACAGCCAAAGTAGTCAACCCATGTGATCTCGTTTCCTTGATTATTTTTGTTGATTTCTTGGATCGTAACTTGGTTTCCGGAGTCGTAACTTGAGTTTCATCGTTTTTGCTCTAGATGCTTCATTTTAAGCCCATTTTCTACGATTCTTCTTCAATCGTCTTTGTAATCACTTGATTTGTCAAATAAAGCAAATAAATGCTTAATTTGGCGATAAAGTTTATAACTTTAATGTTTTAGGAACAAATATCGATTGTAAAAATGTGACTTTTTAGCCGATATCATTTACCATGGTAAAAGTAATTTACCACCCTTGTAACAAAAGTAAGGTTGCTTCTATAAAAGCAACCTTCCCATTCACATTGTAAACTAGTTATAGTTATCATTATTGTTATTCTCTCTCATATTGCAAGTATTACATATCTCAATCTTGTCTTGTTAACAACACATCCCAAACCCACAAACACAAAGAAACCGATCGGCCAAGCATGATTTGGGGCTAAAAAATAGAATGTCGAGTTCCCAAGGCGTTGACATTAGATATAACCATGAATTGCGCATAGGTTATACCTCTGCATTCCACGTTGACTTGTAAGGTCACTTGTTGATGTGTTGCGTGATATGCATCTTTTACCCTCTTAATTTAAATATGATTCAAACACTACAAATAAGCACACACAACTAACGAGCACTTAGAACCCGGTTATTATAGCACTTCAATGTAAGTATTCTTATCAAGTTCGTCCCAAGAGAGCGGTGTAAGTTGAATATTTGAAACTATCAATTGTTCTGGAGTTTGTTTGATTGGGGGGGAGGGGGGTTTGATTGATTTTGATTAACAACTAAAACTTGCACATTTAAACAAACTTAAACTTAACAAGTAAACTAGTAGCAAGTAACAACTAACGAAATATTAAGAACTTAAATCAAATTAACTAAGTAATGTTCACTTATCTAATCCTCTCTATGCTTGGATTGCCCCGTTTTATCCAAATTGCTATCACACTAGTTGTTGAACTATTAAATGTTTAGCATTACTACCAAACCTTAAATTAAATAACACTCCGCGAATTCACATAAGCATTGTATTCTAAGATCAAGTTAAGCATGATAGGTTATTGAGATTATGCTTGGGTTGAAATCACTTAAAACCCTCCAACTATCGAAATCACTTAAGATAATCGGCACTACTATGTTGACTAAAGGCCAATTGAAAACCAACCTAGATCAAGAACACAATCACTTGAAATTCTTAAGCTAGTTGTCTAGATTACTCAAGGTGTTGAAGCGCACATTGATTCACTTCTCAAATCACTAAGAGAGATACTCAACATATGTAATCAAAGTAAAGCCTAAAACAAACTCATAGCAATGGATCTTTAGCTAACACAATAACACATGATCATGTAATTCATTCAAACAACATCATTCAATTGATTTTAGAGCAAACACTTGCATTAGAGATTCATAGATAAGCAAACACAGGAGATTTAGCCAATCATGGCAAAATTAATTAAATTAGTAATAAGCATAGAAACATAAACAATCATCATCTTAGAGTTATTACAAGCAATAGATTTAAAATATGTAAAGAAAAGTAGAGATTACAACCAAAAATACAAAAGATGAAGATCTAGAGTCAATCTATGATGAATCTTAAGCTAGCTTCCTTGAATCCACATTCAAAAACCAATGGATGATGAAATTAGGGTTTTGTAAGTGAAATTCGGAGTTGGAATAGTTGCTCTCTAAAGACACACACTAAAAATAACCTAGTTTTGTTCCTTTTATAATGCTGAAAATCTGGGCTGAAACAGCGACAGGAGCGCCACTTTTGACTCAGGAGCGGTGCTTTTGGCTTAAGTGAGGAGCAACGCTTTTGATCAGGAACGCCGCTTTTGGCTTCATTCAGGGGCAGGACTTTTGCTTTAGGAGCGCCGCTTTTGGCTGGATAGGAGCGGCGCTTCTGGCCACTGGTGGAAAATGGAGCCAAAACGTGCATAAGAATGTCACTTTCGAGGTAGGTGCGGCGCTTTTGCTCCACATGAGTGGCGCTCCTAGCTGAGGAGCGGCGCTTTTGATGCTGAATTCTGCACTTGCCATTTCCTTAGCCACATTTGATCAAGATTTGGTCAATTTTACACCAAATCAAGTCCTTAGCCCCCAAATTGCCACTTAGCTCAATAGCACACAAAATAGGCTCCAAGATCATCAAAAATCGAACAAAGTGAGGGAGATATTGTGAGATAAAACATGTATAAATGGAGCGATATCAACCCCCCTACATTTGAATCTTTGCTTGTCCTCAAGAAAACAAATCGACAAAACAAGTTTTGGAGATAGAGAACAAATAAGTGATCAATGCCAAAGCGCAAAAAGTTTGGGCGTAAATTAATACCTTCCATGAACATGCACTTGATGGCTAGAGTGTTCTTGAAAAACTTGCACTTGCTTAGGACCAAGCACAAACATCATTTTCTTCTTCTTCTAACACAAGCTCAATGCAAGCTCCAAATAATCTCTTTACTAGCACTCCTTCAAATCTTCAATCCTCAAACACTAACACAATCACATTTCAAGCCTAAGTCTACCCGAATCAATCATTCCCCCGGCCAAAGTCAACTTCATCTTCGAGAAGGTCATCAAACATCAATCACAAAGTATCAAATCTTCACAAACTCAACTTAGACCTCCTTGACCTTGACCAAATATGTAGGATTCACGGGATAGCCATAAACTCATCAAACTAATCAATCACATCAAATCTCCAAATCAATCACAATCTAACACAAACCTACTCAAACAAACTCAATGTGTACCCAAAATAATCCCAAATGCACCCCGAATGAACAAGGGCCATGAATATCATACACATCACCACTCATCAAAAAAAAATAAAAAATACATCGTGTAAAGAATATGCCTCCAAAAAGATATGCTCACCTAGTCACCCGCGATGGCTATTCCTCTTCCACCTCCATGCCCCCAAAACACCTACTTTCGTCAATTCCAGATTACGGTCGTCAATTCCAAGTTTAGGGTTAAGGTGGGTGTGCCAAAGCTAGGGGACTGGGTACCCCTATCTTTATTGGTCACCCCGAGCTCGGGATGATCGGCACTCATCAAGCTTTCTATCACAACTCTATGGTTTCTCTCATAGTAGGGCGAAAGCATTGACGGAGGTTCGTGAAATTAGGACCCCACGTGGCTAAATAAGAGAGTCCGCCAATTATAAGATTTGAAGCACTAGGAAGACTTTAACTTCCTTAAAAAGGATCGAGCTAGACTTGGGAGACTTTACTCTCAAGCTTGGAACACAAAAGAACTGGGAAGATTTACTTCCAAAATGAGACATTGGGAGGACTTGACTCTCCCGGGAGTGTCAAAGCTTAAAGCTTTTATTCAGTCATCTACTTCTCACATAACAAGCTTTTATGCTTATGTTGATAAAAGGTTGGAAGTAGTTGATATCGGCCAAAAAGTCACGTTTTTACTGAAATGTCCCGTTCTTATTGATTAAAAATGTTCCATATTAATTGATTTCGTTGCGAGGTTTTGACCTCTATATGAGACGTTTTTCAAAGACTGCATTCATTTTAAAACAAACCATAACCTTTATTTCATCAATAAAGGTTTAAAAAGCTTTACGTAGATTATCAAATAATGATAATCTAAAATATCATGTTTACACACGACCATTACATAATGGTTTACAATACAAATATGTTACAACAAAATAATTTTATTGAATGCAGTTTTTACACAATATCATACAAGCATGGACTCCAAATCTCGTCCTTATTTAAGTATGCAACAGCGGAAGCTCTTAATAATAACCTGAGAATAAACATGCTTAAAACGTCAACAAAAATGTTGGTGAGTTATAGGTTTAACCTATATATATCAAATCATAATAATAGACCACAAGATTTCATATTTCAATACACATCCCATACATAGAGATAAAAATCATTCATATGGTGAACACCTGGTAACCGACATTAACAAGATGCATATATAAGAATATCCCCATCATTCCGGGACACCCTTCGGATATGATATAAATTTCGAAGTACTAAAGCATCCGGTACTTTGGATGGGGTTTGTTAGGCCCAATAGATCTATCTTTAGGATTCGCGTCAATTAGGGTGTCTGTTCCCTAATTCTTAGATTACCAGACTTAATAAAAAGGGGCATATTCGATTTCGATAATTTAACCATAGAATGTAGTTTCACGTACTTGTGTCTATTTTGTAAATCATTTATAAAACCTGCATGTATTCTCATCCCAAAAATATTAGATTTTAAAAGTGGGACTATAACTCACTTTCACAGATTTTTACTTCGTCGGGAAGTAAGACTTGGCCACTGTTGATTCACGAACCTATAACAATATATACATATATATCAAAGTATGTTCAAAATATATTTACAACACTTTTAATATATTTTGATGTTTTAAGTTTATTAAGTCAGCTGTCCTCGTTAGTAACCTACAACTAGTTGTCCACAGTTAGATGTACAGAAATAAATCGATAAATATTATCTTGAATCAATCCACGACCCAGTGTATACGTATCTCAGTATTGATCACAACTCAAACTATATATATTTTGGAATCAACCTCAACCCTGTATAGCTAATTCCAACATTCACATATAGAGTGTCTATGGTTGTTCCGAAATATATATAGATGTGTCGACATGATAGGTCGAAACATTGTATACAAGTCTATGGTATCTCAAGATTACATAATATACAATACAAGTTGATTAAGTTATGGTTGGAATAGATTTGTTACCAATTTTCACGTAGCTAAAATGAGAAAAATTATCCAATCTTGTTTTACCCATAACTTCTTCATTTTAAATCCGTTTTGAGTGAATCAATTTGCTATGGTTTCATATTGAACTATATTTTATGAATCTAAACAGAAAAAGTATAGGTTTATAGTCGGAAAAATAAGTTACAAGTCGTTTTTGTAAAGGTAGTCATTTCAGTCGAAAGAACGACGTCTAGATGACCATTTTAGAAAACATACTTCCACTTTGAGTTTAACCATAATTTTTGGATATAGTTTCATGTTCATAATAAAAATCATTTTCTCAGAATAACAAATTTTAAATCAAAGTTTATCATAGTTTTTAATTAACTAACCCAAAACAGCCCGCGGTGTTACTACGACGGCGTAAATCCGGTTTTACGGTGTTTTTCGTGTTTCCAGGTTTTAAATCATTAAGTTAGCATATCATATATATATAGAACATATGTTTAGTTGATTTTAAAAGTCAAGTTAGAAGGATTAACTTTTATTTGCGAACAAGTTTAGAATTAACTAAACTATGTTCTAGTGATTACAAGTTTAAACCTTCGAATAAGATAGCTTTATATGTATGAATCGAATGATGTTATGAACATCATTACTACCTTAACTTCCTTGGATAAACCTACTGTAAAAGATAAAAATGGATCTAGCTTCAACGGATCCTTGGATGGCTCGAAGTTCTTGAAGCAGAATCATGACACGAAAACAAGTTCAAGTAAGATCATCACTTGAAATAAGATTGTTATAGTTATAGAAATTGAACCAAAGTTTGAATATGATTATTACCTTGTATTAGAATGATAACCTACTGTAATAAACAAAGATTTCTTGAGGTTGGATGATCACCTTACAAGATTGGAAGTGAGCTAGCAAACTTGAAAGTATTCTTGATTTTATGTAACTAGAACTTGTAGAATTTATGAAGAACACTTAGAACTTGAAGACAGAACATGAGAGAGATCAATTAGATGAAGAAAATTGAAGAATGAAAGTGTTTGTAGGTGTTTTTGGTCGTTGGTGTATGGATTAGATATAAAGGATATGTAATTTTGTTTTCATGTAAATAAGTCATGAATGATTACTCATATTTTTGTAATTTTATGAGATATTTCATGCTAGTTGCCAAATGATGGTTCCCACATGTGTTAGGTGACTCACATGGGCTTCTAAGAGCTTATCATTGGAGTGTATATACCAATAGTACATACATCTAAAAGCTGTGTATTGTACGAGTACGAATACGGGTGCATACGAGTAGAATTGTTGATGAAACTGAACGAGGATGTAATTGTAAGCATTTTTGTTAAGTAGAAGTATTTTGATAAGTGTATTGAAGTCTTTCAAAAGTGTATAAATACATATTAAAAAACTACATGTATATACATTTTAACTGAGTCGTTAAGTCATCGTTAGTCGTTACATGTAAGTGTTGTTTTGAAACCTTTAGGTTAACGATCTTGTTAAATGTTGTTAACCCAATGTTTATAATATCAAATGAGATTTTAAATTATTATATTATCATGATATTATCATGTATGAATATCTCTTAATATGATATATATACATTAAATGTCTTTACAACGATAATCGTTACATATATGTCTCGTTTAAAAATCATTAAGTTAGTAGTCTTGTTTTTACATATGTAGTTCATTGTTAATATACTTAATGATATGTTTACTTATCATAGTATCATGTTAACTATATATATCCATATATATGTCATCATATAGTTTTTACAAGTTTTAATGTTCGTGAATCACCGGTCAACTTGGGTGGTCAATTGTCTATATGAAACATATTTCAATTAATCAAGTCTTAAAAAGTTTGATTGCTTAACATGGTGGAAACATTTAATCATGTAAATATCAATCTCAATTAATATATATAAACATGGAAAAGTTCAGGTCACTACAGTACCTACCCGTTAAATAAATTTTGTCCCGAAATTTTAAGCTGTTGAAGGTGTTGACGAATCTTCTGGAAATAGATGCGGGTATTTCTTCTTCATCTGATCTTCACGCTCCCAGGTAAACTCGGGTCCTCTACGAGCATTCCATCGAACCTTAACAATTGGTATCTTGTTTTGCTTAAGTCTTTTAACCTCACGATCCATTATTTCGACGGGTTCTTCGATGAATTGGAGTTTTTTGTTGATTTGGATTTCATCTAACGGAATAGTGAGATCTTCTTTAGCAAAACATTTCTTCAAATTCGAGACGTGGAAAGTGTTATGTACAGCCGCGAGTTGTTGAGGTAACTCAAGTCGGTAAGCTACTGGTCCGACACGATCAATAATCTTGAATGGTCCAATATACCTTGGATTTAATTTCCCTCGTTTACCAAATCGAACAACGCCTTTCCAAGGTGCAACTTTAAGCATGACCATCTCTCCAATTTCAAATTCTATATCTTTTCTTTTAATGTCAGCGTAGCTCTTTTGTCGACTTTGGGCAGTTTTCAACTGTTGTTGAATTTGGATGATCTTCTCGGTAGTTTCTTGTATAATCTCCGGACCCGTAATCTATCTATCCCCCACTTCACTCCAACATATCAGAGACCTGCACATTCTACCATAAAGTGCTTCAAACGGCACCATCTCAATGCTTGAATGGTAGCTGTTGTTGTAGGAAAATTCTGCTAACGGTAGATGTCGATCCCAACTGTTTCCGAAATCAATAACACATGCTCGTAGCATGTCTTCAAGCGTTTGTATCGTCCTTTCACTCTGCCCATCAGTTTGTGGATGATAGGCATTACTCATGTCTAGACGAGTTCCTAATGCTTGCTGTAATGTCTGCCAGAATCTTGAAATAAATCTGCCATCCCTATCTGAGATAATAGAGATTGGTATTCCATGTCTGGAGACGACTTCCTTCAAATACAGTCGTGCTAACTTCTCCATCTTGTCATCTTCTCTTATTGGCAGGAAGTGTGCTGATTTGGTGAGACGATCAACTATTACCCAAATAGTATCAAAACCACTTGCAGTCCTTGGCAATTTAGTAATGAAATCCATGGTAATGTTTTTCCATTTCCATTCCGGGATTTCGGGTTGTTGAAGTAGACCTGATGGTTTTTGATGCTCAGCTTTGACCTTAGAACACGTCAAACATTCTCCTACGTATTTAGCAACATCGGCTTTCATACCCGGCCACCAAAAATGTTTCTTGAGATCCTTGTACATCTTCCCCGTTCCAGGATGTATTGAGTATCTGGTTTTATGAGCTTCTCTAAGTACCATTTCTCTCATATCTCCAAATTTTGGTACCCAAATCCTTTCAGCCCTATACCGGGTTCCGTCTTCCCGAATATTAAGATGCTTCTCCGATCCTTTGGGTATTTCATCCTTTAAATTTCCCTCTTTTAAAACTACTTGTTGCGCCTCCTTTATTTGAGTTGTAAGGTTATTATGAATCATTATATTCATAGATTTTACTTGAATGGGTTCTCTGTCCTTCCTGCTCAAGGCATCGGCTACCACATTTGCCTTCCCCGTGTGGTAACGAATCTCAAAGTCGTAATCATTCAATAATTCAATCCACCTACGCTGCCTCATATTCAGTTGTTTCTGATTAAATATGTGTTGAAGACTTTTGTGGTCGGTATATATAATACTTTTGACCCCATATAAGTAGTGCCTCCAAGTCTTTAATGCAAAAACAACCGCGCCTAATTCCAAATCATGCGTCGTATAATTTTGTTCGTGAATCTTCAATTGTCTAGACGCATAAGCAATCACCTTCGTTCGTTGCATTAATACACAACCGAGACCTTTCTTTGATGCGTCACAATAAATCACAAAATCATCATTCCCTTCAGGCAATGACAATATAGGTGCCGTAGTTAGCTTTTTCTTCAATAACTGAAACGCTTTCTCTTGTTCATCATTCCATTCAAATTTCTTCCCTTTATGCGTTAATGCAGTCAAGGGTTTTGCTATTCTGGAAAAGTCTTGGATGAACCTTCTGTAGTAACCAGTTAGTCCTAAAAACTGGCGTATGTGTTTTGGAGTTTTCGGGGTTTCCCACTTTTCAACAGTTTCTATCTTTGCCGGATCCACCTTAATACCTTCTTTGTTCACTATGTGACCGAGGAATTGAACTTCTTCCAACTAAAATGCACACTTTGAAAACTTAGCGTACAATTCTTCCTTCCTCAATACTTCTAACACCTTTCTCAAATGTTCACCGTGTTCTTGGTCATTCTTTGAGTAAATAAGTATGTCATCAATGAAAACAATGACAAACTTGTCAAGGTATGGTCCACACACTCGGTTCATAAGGTCCATGAACACAGCTGGTGCATTAGTTAAACCAAACGGCATGACCATAAACTCGTAATGACCGTAACGTGTTCTGAAAGCAGTCTTTGGAATATCATCTTCTTTCACCCGCATTTGATGATACCCGGAATGTAAGTCAATCTTTGAATAAACAGACGAGCCTTGTAGTTGATCAAATAAGTCGTCGATTCTCGATAGTGGGTAGCGGTTCTTGATGGTAAGTTTGTTCAACTCTCGGTAGTCGATACACAACCTGAATGTACCATCTTTCTTCTTGACAAACAAAATAGGAGCTCCCCACGGTGATGTGCTTGGTCGAATGAAACCACGCTCTAAAAGTTCTTGTAATTGGCTTTGCAGTTCTTTCATCTCGCTGGGTGCGAGTCTGTAAGGAGCACGAGCTATTGGTACAGCTCCTGGTACAAGATCTATTTGAAATTCAACGGATCGATGTGGGGGTAATCCCGGTAATTCTTTTGGAAATACATCGGGAAATTCTTTTGCAATGGGAACATCATTGATGCTCTTTTCTTCAGTTTGTACTTTCTCGACGTGTGCTAGAACAGCATAGCAACCTTTTCTTATTAGTTTTTGTGCCTTCAAATTACTAATAAGATGTAGCTTCGTGTTGCCCTTTTCTTCGTACACCATTAAGGGTTTTCCTTTTTCTCGTATAATGTGAATTGCATTTTTGTAACAAACGATCTCTGCTTTCACTTCTTTCAACCAGTCCATACCGATTATCACATCAAAACTCCCTAACTCTACTGGTATCAAATAAATCTTAAATGTTTCGCTAACCAGTTTAATTTCTCGATTCCGACATATATTATCTGCTGAAATTAATTTACCATTTGCTAATTCGAGTAAAAATTTACTATCCAAAGGCGTCAATGGACAACTTAATTTAGCACAAAAATCTCTACTCATATAGCTTCTATCCGCACCCGAATCAAATAAAACGTAAGCAGATTTATTGTCAATAAGAAACGTACCCGTAACAAGCTCCGGGTCTTCCTGTGCCTCTGCTGCATTAATATTGAAAACTCTTCCACGGCCTTGTCCATTCATGTTCTCTTGGTTCGGCCAATTTCTAATAATATGGCCCGGTTTTCCACATTTATAACAAACTACATTGGCATAACTTGCTCCGACACTACTTGCTCCGCCATTACTCATTCCGACACCATTTGTTCCTTTCGTTCTATTAACCCCTGGTCCGTAGACCTCACACTTCACCGCGCTATGACCATTTCTTTTACACTTGTTGCAAAATTTGGTGCAGAATCCCGAGTGATACTTTTCACACCTTTGGCATAGCTGCTTCTGATTGTTGTTGTTGTTGCGGTTATTATTGTTGTTGGGATGATTGTTGTAGTTGCTGTTGTTGTTGTTGTTGTTGTTGTTGTTGTTGTTGAGCCATTTTTTGTAGTTGGGATTGATGTTGCAATTGTTGGGATAATTGTTGCGATTATTGTTGTAATTGCTGTTGTTGTTGTATTGGTGATTCTTATCACCGTTTTCCTCCCACTTTCTTTTGACTTGCTTCACATTGGCCTCTTCAGCAGTCTGTTCTTTAATTCTTTCTTCAATCTGGTTCACTAGTTTGTGAGCCATTCTACATGCCTGTTGTATGGAGGCGGGCTCGTGTGAACTTATATCTTCTTGGATTCTTTCAGGTAATCCTTTCACAAATGCGTCGATCTTCTCTTCCTCATCTTCGAATGCTCCCGGACACAATAGGCACAATTCTGTGAATCGTCTTTCGTACGTGGTAATATCAAATCCTTGGGTTCGTAACCCTCTAAGTTCTGTCTTGAGCTTATTAACCTCGGTTCTGGGACGGTACTTCTCGTTCATCAAGTGCTTGAATGCTGACCACGGTAGTGCGTACGCATCGTCTTGTCCCACTTGCTCTAGATAGGTATTCCACCATGTTAACGCAGAACCTGTGAAGGTATGCGTAGCGTACTTCACTTTGTCCTCTTCAGTATACTTACTTATGGCAAACACCGATTCGACCTTCTCGGTCCACCGTTTCAATCCGATCGGTCCTTCGGTTCCATCAAATTCCAAAGGTTTGCAGGCAGTGAATTCTTTGTAGGTGCATCCTACACGATTTCCTGTACTGCTAGATCCAAGGTTATTGTTGGTATGTAGCGCAGCCTGTACTGCGGCTATGTTTGAAGCTAGAAAAGTACGGAATTCCTCTTCATTCATATTCACGGTGTGTCGAGTAGTCGGTGCCATTTCCTTCAAAATAGTCAAATGGAACAAGTTAATCATACAGAATATTAAGAGTAGTTAATAGTATTTCGTAGCATAATATGAACTCATTTATAAAAGCTTTTTCTTCATATTAGCGTTTTATAAGTTTAAATTCGGGTAGTACCTACCCGTTAAGTTCATACTTAGTAGCTAATATACAATTCAACTACTACAATTCTATATGAAAAACTGATTATAATAATATTTCGCGTTCAAACTTTTATACAATATTTTACAAACTTACAATACCGCTTATTTTACATATAGCATGAAATATAGCACACAATAAATTTAATACAAGATGGTTGTGAAGATAATTCTAGCTAGTACACAAGTCGTTCAGCAAAGGCAATAAAGACACGTAATTCATACGTCCAGAAACAAGTCATGCATTCTGGTTTTACTAGGATTACTTCCCATCCTTGGTCTTGTGGAACATAACCGTTATGGTCGTTGATAAGACAGCGTGTTGTAACGTCGTCAAAGGGACGAGGGTTACGTAATGTCCAACAGTCCCGTAACAATCTAAAAACCTCATTTCTTACCCCAATTACCGACTCCGTCACTTGTGGGAACGTTTTGTTTAATAGTTGTAGCCCGATGTTCTTGTTCTCACTTTGGTGAGAAGCGAACATTACTAATCCGTAAGCATAACATGCTTCTTTATGTTGCATGTTAGCCGCTTTTTCTAAATCACGAAGTCCAATATTCGGATATATTGAGTCAAAATAATTTCTTAACCCATTGCGTAAAATAGCATTTGGGTTTCCCGCAATATATGCGTCAAAGTAAACACACCGTAACTTATGGATTTCCCAATGTGATATCCCCCACCTTTCGAACGAAAGCCTTTTATAAACCAAGGCATTCTTGGAACGTTCTTCGAATGTCTTACAAACTGATCTCGCCTTAAATAGTTGTGCCGAAGAATTCTGACCGACTCTAGACAAGATTTCATCAATCATGTCTCCGGGTAGGTCTCTTAAAATATTGGGTTGTCTATCCATTTTGTGTTTTTATACTGTAAAATAGACAAGAGTTAGATTCATAAAAAAAATACTTATTAATACAAGCAATTTTTACATATATCATAAAGCATAAGCACACTATATTACATATATTACACCACACGAATACAACTATCTTATTCTGACTCGCTTGTTTCTTCTTCTTCGGTTTTGGTTCGTTTTGCCAAGTATCTAAGGATATATGATGTTCCCCTAATACGAGCCATCGTTTTCCACATTGGTTTAGAAAAACCTGGTGGTTTAGAGGTTCCCGGGTCATTGTTACAACTTAAGGACTTCGGGGGTTGACGATACATATAAAGTTCATCGGGGTTGGAATTAGATTTCTCTATTTTTATGCCCTTTCCCTTATTATTTTCTTTTGCCTTTTTAAATTCAGTTGGGGTAATTTCTATAACATCATCGGAATTCTCGTCGGAATCCGATTCATCGGAGAATTGGTAATCCTCCCAATATTTTGCTTCCTTGGCGGAAACACCATTGACCATAATTAACCTTGGTCGGTTGGTTGAGGATTTTTTTTTACTTAACCGTTTTATTATTTCCCCCACCGGTTCTATTTCTTCATCCGGTTCCGATTCTTCTTCCGGTTCCGATTCTTCTTCCGGTTCCGACTCTTCTTCCGGTTCCTCTTCGGGAACTTGTGAATCAGTCCACGAATCATTCCAATTTACATTTGACTCTTCATTATTATTAGGTGAGTCAATGGGACTTGTTCAAGAGGTAGACATCTATCACATAATATCAAATGCGTTAAGAGATTAATATATCACATAATATTCACATGTTAAAAATATATAGTTTCTAACAAAATTTGTTAAGCAATCATTTTTCAAGTAAACATGGTCGAAGTCCAGACTCACTAATGCATCCTAACAAACTCGATAAGACACACTAATGCAAAATTCTGGTTCTCTAAGACCAACTCTCGGATACCAACTGAAATGTCCCGTTCTTATTGATTAAAAACGTTCCATATTAATTGATTTCGTTGCGAGGTTTTGACCTCTATATGAGACGTTTTTCAAAGACTGCATTCATTTTAAAATAAACCATAACCTTTATTTCATCAATAAAGGTTTAAAAAGCTTTACGTAGATTATCAAATAATGATAATCTAAAATATCCTGTTTACACACGACCATTACATAATGGTTTACAATACAAATATGTTACAACAAAATAAGTTTCTTGAATGCAGTTTTTACACAATATCATACAAGCATGGACTCCAAATCTCGTCCTTATTTAAGTATGCGACAGCGGAAGCTCTTAATAATCACCTGAGAATAAACATGCTTAAAACGTCAACAAAAATGTTGGTGAGTTATAGGTTTAACCTATATATATCAAATCATAATAATAGACCACAAGATTTCATATTTCAATACACATCCCATACATAGAGATAAAAATCATTCATATGGTGAACACCTGGTAACCGACATTAACAAGATGCATATATAAGAATATCCCCATCATTCCGGGACACCCTTCGGATATGATATAAATTTCGAAGTACTAAAGCATCTGGTACTTTGGATGGGGTTTGTTAGGCCCAATAGATCTATCTTTAGGATTCGCGTCAATTAGGGTGTCTGTTCCCTAATTCTTAGATTACCAGACTTAATAAAAAGGGGCATATTCGATTTCGATAAATCAACCATAGAATGTAGTTTCACGTACTTGTGTCTATTTTGTAAATCATTTATAAAACCTGCATGTATTCTCATCCCAAAAATATTAGATTTTAAAAGTGGGACTATAACTCACTTTCACATATTTTTACTTCGTCGGGAAGTAAGACTTGGCCACTGTTGATTCACGAACCTTGATGTGCGGAAACGTAACCTTTATTTATGAACGGATTTGAGTTGTTTTGTTACACGAATTGATTTATTATATATGTGGTATTTTATAGATTTTAGGTTGATTTCACACATATATATAGGCAACTAGTCCTATCCGTGTAGTTTAGTTTGTTGGTAAATCCGATTCGTTCCACAGGGAGATGGAGTGTTTAATGGTTTTTAATAGTCTTTGATGTCAAACTTAATTAAAGGAGGTTTTGGATTAGGCATTTATAGTAACAGTAAAAGAAAATAACTTAAACTAAATTACTAAATGAAATTACAAGATTACAAAAATTAACTTAAAAAGGTACTAAATGAAATTATACTAATTATGATGCAATAATTATATTATTAAATGGTAATTAGTAAAATAGTAATTTTTTATGAAACTATATATTTAGAATTTTGTTTTAAGCAATTATTATATAAACTTAATTAAATTAACTAAATGACATTTTTTAATAAAACTAATACAAATTAAAAGGAAATTAATTAATTTACTAATTATAAACTAGTTACAATTTATAAACTTATAATAATTAATACTAATTTTAGGATTAAAACATGTATTTTAAGTATTTTAAATAACTAAAACTAAATAACTTAATTATAATAATTAAAATAACTAATAACCTAAATATAAATATAATTAAATAACAAAAACCCTAATTTTAACCTAGCTGTACTGTAGCCGCGTTTTAGCCTTACACGATTCGTGTGACCATACACGATTCGTGTATGTGTAAAAATATGTGACACTTAACTGTTACGAAAAGTAAATGTTTTTATGTATTTTTCTTATATTTTAAAATAGTAAATCGTAAATAATAATGATAATACTGTTATAACAAATATAAATAAGATAAATGGGAGTGTTTACTTAATTGTGTCACCCCTAGGTCCATGGATTGTTTTAAGTTTTACGCCCTATTTAAAATGTTCTAGTATCAAACTTTACATTTTTCTCTCGAATAAATATAAAGTTACAACTTAACTAAATAAAATCTAATTTTCATTGGATTCTTTTTAGAAAGCTACTATTCCCTAAGCATTTAAATTGAGACCTAGCCTAGTTTTGACCTTCGCCAATACCCAAATTATAACGGTTTCCCTTTTTATAATTTCACCTTCATATAATATATTGATATCACCCAATCCACCGAAGTTTATTTCTAAATTGGTGTCAATAACTTATCCATAAATTCGTCTAGATCATTTTTAATGTTGAAGCTTAATTTATGTAAATAAAAATAACTTTCGTTATTTGAATTTAATAAATTAAGTGGCAAGGGTTAAATACCTAATTACATAAAAATGGTTCTTTTAACTAGGCTCAATATTAAAAATACTAAAGTTACATTTTAACTTTTACTAATGGTAACAATCCATTTCACTAGGGGCTCTACATTTAAGCAAACACTAGGGAAATTTAGCTATCCATTACACTAAGGTAGACATAAAAATATAGATATGCAAACATAATAACAACGCTAATTTTAACAGAGTAAACTTACTAAAATATCTTCACTTGTATTAACTTCAAACGGTAGAAAAATTACAATAATAACACCCCTTTCACGCGTACAATAATACCCTTAATCACGAACAATACCCCCTTAATATTTGAAACTATTTTAATCTTGAACCTTGAGAATTAATTTAGTACAAAACTAAATTATACGGAGTACTTGAAATTACAAATAACTAAAGTGATAAATTGTATGTGTGTAGTAAATGTTGTTGTGTATGTCATAAATTGTGTCCCTTTTCCTCTGTACTTCTTTATAGAGTACTAGTAGTAGCCTTTAATGATTGTTCTTCATATTTTATAATCAGCTGGATGGAAAATGACTGTAAAGAGCTCTGGACTTGATAAAGAAATGGTTTTAAATTAAATAAAGTAGCCGTCCCATTTGCTGTTGGAATCTTAAAATGGCCACAAGATTACACGTTTCGTGTAGAGGCTACACGATTCGTGTAGCACATTTTTAGAACAAGACATTCAAATCAAAGTTGTAGTCGCCTGAGTTACGGACGTCTGGACACCTGATTCGCCTTTTTTCGAGTCAGTATGATTTAGTTATGATTTTTTTCGTGCAGGCGCGCTGATTTCGTGATTTCGATCATTTTGACTTGTAGTCTTGAGGCGCGATGTTGTAGTCTTTTGTTGCTCATTAGAAATCTTCATTTTATCTTCATTTTGATCTTTATATCATTGAAAATCCATAATAACATTTCATTCGACGCTTTGGACATTTTTACCAATTACAAACCGAAAACTACTCGAATACACATAAAAATAATAACATTTTGGATTGATATTGCGACGAAGTATATGTATATTTATAGCAATATCAAATTACCCCACACTTGAACGTTGCTTGTCCTCAAGCAATTACATCTTTTAACAGAATTAGAACATTATATATTTTTCTTTATCGAACATTTAGATCACACAACACACACTACACGAAATGAAACACACGCTATATGAAATATATTACACAACACAGTATTTATTGGATCACACGCACACCACACGAAACGAAATTCTGACAACAGAAACAAACTTGAAACACGTGATTAGGGTTTAAAAATTTGGATCATTAGGGAAAATTGGACCTTGTGAAAACGTTTTATGATTTTTATAAAATGTCATGCTAGTTTTTACACTAGACACGTTTTCCGGTTTTAACCTCAAATTCCGGTTGAGGGTAACTGAAAACCGAAGTCTCAGTCGGCGATTAGCAAGCTATTCGCCCCCATGATTGTAGTATCATGGAACTTGAAGCCAAATGTTCAAAAATAGTTTTACACAAATATAATTCATAAAATAGCATAAGTTTTAGAACAAAATTATATCGTGTCCAAATATCATCAGTGAACCATGAGTTTGCACACCTCAATTTGTTATGGCATATGTATGTTGACCGCGGTCAAACATAGATGCAGTTGATCTTTACGGAGATCATCCATCTGGGGATTAGATTCATTAGTCTTAAAAGCTAATTTGCAATGTGCCCCCCCATTGTACGAGACAGATCCATCTCATGGTTAGGATAAGTCTGACCACCAAAAACCCTGTTTGATGCTGAGGTTAGGTGGATTTCCAGCCGATTTTAGGGATGACTTTTCAAGATTTTTCGTCAACCTACAGCTGTTCTGGACTACATCTTCTAACATAAGTTAGCAAGTGTGTCAATTCGGAAGACTTTACTTCCTTACGGGATGGATTTGATTCATCCTCTATTAGTCGTGATAATGGAATATTCAGGTTTATACATTCTGTAGCAATGATATCTGCAATAAACTTCAAAGAAACATGTGATAAATGGTTCTCAATATAAGAATTTATAAATTCTTGTTATAAATGGTTTTCTTTTATAAGTTTTAAACAAATAAACTTATGTATTTTTAATGTATGGAGACAACAATTTTGGTTTTTACACCTGATCTTTAATTGCTCGTAGTTACCTTAAAAATTGATTAGATACATTTGTTTAAAAATTTTCAAATTTTCATAAAAACCAATAACTTATTAGTTCTCGAGAATTTATATATTCCCACCCCACACTTAAGATTATGTAATGCCCTCATTACATAAAATCAGATAATAATTTATAAATTTGAGAGGACAAAAAGTGTAAAGTATTTGGAACTTCCTTTTGTTAACCGATTTGGATTTTCAAATTGTTTTACCTATGATCATATCCAATGTTTGTATCACAATGTAATTTGATGTTTCGTTTCGTCTAATTGTATTTTCGTCTGTACCTGTCAAAACCATGTTAAAAACACACAAAATATGGGGTTTTAATTCAATCGTACAACACATTTTTTTTTTTTATATAACTTATAATCAATTAAATTTAAAATATCTTTTATAAATTTATATTTGTAACGGAAATTCGGTTGTTATACCTGATCTTAATCCGTTTATAAATTTTTAAATTCAATTTATAAAATTCAATTCATTAAAAGTTAAAGTTTTAATATTTTTCGAAAACAAATTTAAAATAAAATAAAAACACTCTATTTTTGTGTTAAAAAGATTAACATTTTTAAATTTTAAAACAAGTATATGAGAAATACAAATAAAAAGGAATTTAAAATAAAAACGAGACACACGAATGGGACTATTTACAATTTGTGAAGTTTATTAGCGAGTCGTTCATGCGACTCCACCCTAATTTTAACTAACGTCGGGGTGATAAACATCACCCTTCTTTACTCCAATAGAACCATTACTGCAACCATTCTTACCACTAATTTTTGATAATAACCAAGAGTCCGAAAATCTTGACTCTTCAACCAGTTTTTTCAACTTATATTTCTCAAGTTTTGATAGGTTTGAAATCAATCTCTCTCTCAAATGTTTATCTTTTTTCGACATAGCATTTCTAATCCTACCATATAACTTCTTCATGGTTTTCTCAACAACACTATCATTGGGCGGTTTACTATCTAGTTTCTCCTCATCACCCTCCCCACACTTAGCTTGTTGACTAATGGGTTTGACATTGTCAACAATATTCACTGAAACTATCGGTGTGGGTGGTGGGTTCATACTAAACTCAGTTTGATAGGTTGCACTCTTGCCTCTATCCTTCAAAACTAGTTTTCCTGTTTTCCAATCTGTTAAAGCACATGCAGTTGCTAAGAATGGTCTACCTAAAATAATAGGTACAAACTTATCTTCCTTCATGTCTACAACTACAAAGTCAGCTAGAAACTCAAGTTCACCTGTTTTTACTACTAAGTTTTCAGCAATCCCTATAGGTTTATTAACCGACTGATCAATGAATCTAATGCCTGAATTGGTCGGTTTAAGTTCGCCTAAGTTCAAATGCGAGTAAATGGAATAAGGCATGAGATTTATACTTGCACCCGAGTCAGCTAATGATCTAAGAGTTCTAGAATCATTAAGCTTACAAGGTACTATGAATGGTCCGGGATCACCTAACTTAGGTGGCAATTCATTCTTTTTCACAATAGCAGCACATTCTGCTTCAAGGAACGCGGATGATGCCTGCTCACACACTCCTTCTTTTGCCATCAAATCATTCAAGAATTTCCCATAGTTTGGCATACCTGCAATAACATCAACCAAAGGTACATTTACACAAATATTATCCGTATTTAAAGGCTTACAATGATTCTCCTTTGGTTTTTCGGATAAAAGTGCATGCGGGTATGGAATGGGTTCTTTATAGTCTTCCACTTTAGGTGCTTGCTTCACCGTATCTTTCACTTCTTCCTTGATCACCTTCAAATCATCATCAACCCTAAATTCGGAAGGCTTGGTGGTTTCTATTTTCTGCACTTCTGCATGATTTCCCGACATCAGCCTCATCAAATAATCAGCATACTCGGGAGTTATGTCACCAACTCGGATCTCTTCATTTTCACATGTTATACTTTTCATACTTTCAACTCGGGTACCATCAATCTCTTGATAAGGAGTGTAATCTGCCATATTGGATAAATCAGAAAATATAAACTCATCACACTCTTCATCATCATCTTCACACCCAAGAGTAAAAATAGGACTATGCTCCGGTGTTTTGAAACTTGCTTCATCCTCACAGAAACTATAAATAGCATTCACTTGTGAATATGCTGGAGCTTGAGGATCCTTCTTCTTTAGTATAACCGGAGGATTACTTGCAATTTGTGGTCTCTCTGCTAGTAACTGTGAGATCCTTCCAACATCTCTTTCTAAAATCTGAATCGTGGCTTGTTGATTTCGAATTTGCTGAGTTTGGAGCTCTGCATTTTGCTCATGCTTAACCATAAAATCTCTTAAGAGATCTTCTAAACCAGATTTCCTCTCGGGTTGAGGTTGCATAATTGCTAATGGTTGTGGTTGCATAAGTGCTAGTGGTTGTGGTTGATTTTGTTGGAAATTATTTTGGTAATTTTTTTGAGGTTGATTTCGATTATTATAACCTGGTGGTGGATTTCTTTGATTTTGATTTGGAAAATTCCGATTGTTTTGGTAACCTGGATTTCCTCCTTGATAGTTATTGTTAT
This sequence comes from Rutidosis leptorrhynchoides, assembly GCF_046630445.1. Classification (NCBI taxonomy): domain Eukaryota; kingdom Viridiplantae; phylum Streptophyta; class Magnoliopsida; order Asterales; family Asteraceae; genus Rutidosis; species Rutidosis leptorrhynchoides. The sequence continues at coordinate 422,640,752 of NC_092333.1, forward strand.
TTTGATAATTATTATTATTTCCTGAAGGTCCTCCTACTTGATAGCTGTTTATAGGAGGATATTTTCGGTTGTTTGCTTCTATGGCTGGAAAATCACTGAAGTTCATTTCACCTTTTCGTAAGTAACCTAAGAAATTTGCTTGCTCTTCCATTGTACTTTGATCACAATCTCTAGTAAGATGGGGACCTTGGCACAGTTCACATCCTACTCTGATAGCATGCATTTCCTTGGTTACTTTCTCGATTTGTCTTGCTTGATTTGCTATTTGAACTTTTAAAGAAGCAATTTCATCATTGCTTTCAATACTAGCAACATCTGATGATCTAGAGAATTCTATTTCTTGATGCCAGTTATGAGAATGGGACGCTAAATCAGCAATGATTGTATGAGCGTCTTCAGGTGTTTTCTTCATAACTGAACCTCCGGCTGCAACATCTATATCTTTTCGAGTTGCAACATTGACTCCTTTATAAAATACACAGACTTTTTGGAATGTACTCAACCCATGTTGAGGACATATTCGAAGCATTTTATTGAATCGAGTCCAAGCTTCATAAAGAGTTTCATTAGGTTTTTGTTTAAAGTGATTTATGTCACTTTGTAATTTTGCTGCTTTTGAAGCAGGAAAGAATTCTGACAAAAATTTGTCCATCATATCATTCCAATCTTCAATATAGCCTTCAGGTAATGAGTCTAGCCAATCTCTAGCTTCATCTTTTAATGACCATGGAAAGATTTTTAAACATGCGACATCATCGGTGACATCCTTAATTTTGAATAGTTTGCAAATGCTTACAAACTTACGAAGATGCTCGTTAGCATCCTCATTTGGAGCTCCACCGAATTGGCATGTATTAGTTACCATGTGTAAAAATTGACCTTTTATTTCAAAGCCATCAGTCATCGGGAGTTGGATGATTGCGTGGCCTTGACCTTTTCTTGTGGCCTTCATTAATGCTTCCATTGTTAGGTTTGTTTCAGTCATTTTATCTTCTTCTTTAATAATTGGCTCTATGATTGGTTGAATAATCGGTTCAGAGTCGGATTCTAATGAAAGTGACTCTAAATTTTTAGCAAGAGTATCTACGTCTTGAGCTCTTAAGCGTTCGTGGAGTTTTCTTTCGGGTTCAGGATGTGAAGGGGTTAATTCAGCGTTGGAGGAACGTAAGTTCATACATTAATTTCTTTTATGAAATCACAACACTGAAGGTTTAGCTAGGGTTACCTATTTGTTTCTCTTTTTTTTTTAGTATTTTTCGGTGTTTTAAAATTACTAGCACTTCCTATTTCTTTTTGTTGTTTTTGTCCTTTATTAATTCTTTGAGGTTCCGGATTAAGTTTAATGAGTTTAGGATTGAACGGATCATACAATTTGGGAAATTGTACAAAGAACTAAAGGATTTATTCAAAAACTTTGAACTTTCTTGGAAATGAATTTCCTCGAGAGGATCGAATAACATAAAAACAATGATAAAAACCTTTAAACAAACAGATTATCCTTCTGATTTTTGCCCACGTTTCGAATAGCCAAAAGATGCAGCAGAGGGGCAGGATCCTTCAAAGACCAATAAAATTGGTGATCCAACAACCCGTTCCACGTACAAATCCAACTATTACTACGAACCAGAAAAATTATCTATTTATTTACTGCCAACTCCCCGGCAGCGGCGCCAAAAAGTTGATGTGCGGAAACGTAACCTTTATTTATGAACGGATTTGAGTTGTTTTGTTACACGAATTGATTTATTGTATATGTGGTATTTTATAGATTTTAGGTTGATTTCACACATATATATAGGCAACTAGTCATATCCGTGTAGTTTAGTTTGTTGGTAAATCCGATTCGTTCCACAGGGAGATGGAGTGTTTAATGGTTTTTAATAGTCTTTGATGTCAAACTTAATTAAAGGAGGTTTTGGATTAGGCATTTATAGTAACAGTAAAAGAAAATAACTTAAACTAAATTACTAAATGAAATTACAAGATTACAAAAATTAACTTAAAAAGGTACTAAATGAAATTATACTAATTATGATGCAATAATTATATTATTAAATGGTAATTAGTAAAATAGTAATTTTTTATGAAACTATATATTTAGAATTTTGTTTTAAGCAATTATTATATAAACTTAATTAAATTAACTAAATGACATTTTTTAATAAAACTAATACAAATTAAAAGGAAATTAATTAATTTACTAATTATAAACTAGTTACAATTTATAAACTTATAATAATTAATACTAATTTTAGGATTAAAACATGTATTTTAAGTATTTTAAATAACTAAAACTAAATAACTTAATTATAATAATTAAAATAACTAATAACCTAAATATAAATATAATTAAATAACAAAAACCCTAATTTTAACCTAGCTGTACTGTAGCCGCGTTTTAGCCTTACACGATTCGTGTGACCATACACGATTCGTGTATGTGTAAAAATATGTGACACTTAACTGTTACGAAAAGTAAATGTTTTTATGTATTTTTCTTATATTTTAAAATAGTAAATCGTAAATAATAATGATAATACTGTTATAACAAATATAAATAAGATAAATGGGAGTGTTTACTTAATTGTGTCACCCCTAGGTCCATGGATTGTTTTAAGTTTTACGCCCTATTTAAAATGTTCTAGTATCAAACTTTACATTTTTCTCTCGAATAAATATAAAGTTACAACTTAACTAAATAAAATCTAATTTTCATTGGATTCTTTTTAGAAAGCTACTATTCCCTAAGCATTTAAATTGAGACCTAGCCTAGTTTTGACCTTCGCCAATACCCAAATTATAACGGTTTCCCTTTTTATAATTTCACCTTCATATAATATATTGATATCACCCAATCCACCGAAGTTTATTTCTAAATTGGTGTCAATAACTTATCCATAAATTCGTCTAGATCATTTTTAATGTTGAAGCTTAATTTATGTAAATAAAAATAACTTTCGTTATTTGAATTTAATAAATTAAGTGGCAAGGGTTAAATACCTAATTACATAAAAATGGTTCTTTTAACTAGGCTCAATATTAAAAATACTAAAGTTACATTTTAACTTTTACTAATGGTAATAATCCATTTCACTAGGGGCTCTACATTTAAGCAAACACTAGGGAAATTTAGCTATCCATTACACTAAGGTAGACATAAAAATATAGATATGCAAACATAATAACAACGCTAATTTTAACAGAGTAAACTTACTAAAATATCTTCACTTGTATTAACTTCAAACGGTAGAAAAATTACAATAATAACACCCCTTTCACGCGTACAATAATACCCTTAATCACGAACAATACCCCCTTAATATTTGAAACTATTTTAATCTTGAATCTTGAGAATTAATTTAGTACAAAACTAAATTATACGGAGTACTTGAAATTACAAATAACTAAAGTGATAAATTGTATGTGTGTAGTAAATGTTGTTGTGTATGTCGTAAATTGTGTCCCTTTTCCTCTGTACTTCTTTATAGAGAACTAGTAGTAGCCTTTAATGATTGTTCTTCATATTTTATAATCAGCTGGATGGAAAATGACTGTAAAGAGCTCTGGACTTGATAAAGAAATGGTTTTAAATTAAATAAAGTAGCCGTCCCATTTGCTGTTGGAATCTTAAAATGGCCACAAGATTACACATTTCGTGTAGAGGCTACACGATTCGTGTAGCACATTTTTAGAACAAGACATTCAAATCAAAGTTGTAGTCGCCTGAGTTACGGACGTCTGGACACCTGATTCGCCTTTTTTCGAGTCAGTATGATTTAGTTATGATTTTTTTCGTGCAGGCGCGCTGATTTCGTGATTTCGATCATTTTGACTTGTAGTCTTGAGGCGCGATGTTGTAGTCTTTTGTTGCTCATTAGAAATCTTCATTTTATCTTCATTTTGATCTTTATATCATTGAAAATCCATAATAACATTTCATTCGACGCTTTGGACATTTTTACCAATTACAAACCGAAAACTACTCGAATACACATAAAAATAATAACATTTTGGATTGATATTGCGACGAAGTATATGTATATTTATAGCAATATCAAACCTATAACAATATATACATATATATCAAAGTATGTTCAAAATATATTTACAACACTTTTAATATATTTTGATGTTTTAAGTTTATTAAGTCAGCTGTCCTCGTTAGTAACCTACAACTAGTTGTCCACAGTTAGATGTACAGAAATAAATCGATAAATATTATCTTGAATCAATCCACGACCCAGTGTATACATATCTCAGTATTGATCACAACTCAAACTATATATATTTTGGAATCAACCTCAACCCTGTATAGCTAATTCCAACATTCACATATAGAGTGTCTATGGTTGTTCCGAAATATATATAGATGTGTCGACATGATAGGTCGAAACATTGTATACATGTCTATGGTATCTCAAGATTACATAATATACAATACAAGTTGATTAAGTTATGGTTGGAATAGATTTGTTACCAATTTTCACGTAGCTAAAATGAGAAAAATTATCCAATCTTGTTTTACCCATAACTTCTTCATTTTAAATCCGTTTTGAGTGAATCAAATTGCTATGGTTTCATATTGAACTCTATTTTATGAATCTAAACAGAAAAAGTATAGGTTTATAGTCGGAAAAATAAGTTACAAGTCGTTTTTGTAAAGGTAGTCATTTCAGTCGAAAGAATGACTTCTAGATGACCATTTTAGAAAACATACTTCCACTTTGAGTTTAACCATAATTTTTGGATATAGTTTCATGTTCATAATAAAAATCATTTTCTCAGAATAACAACTTTTAAATCAAAGTTTATCATAGTTTTTAATTAACTAACCCAAAACAGCCCGCGGTGTTACTACGACGGCGTAAATCCGGTTTTACGGTGTTTTTCGTGTTTCCAGGTTTTAAATCATTAAGTTAGCATATCATATAGATATAGAACATATTTTTAGTTGATTTTAAAAGTCAAGTTAGAATGATTAACTTTTATTTGCGAACAAGTTTAGAATTAACTAAACTATGTTCTAGTGATTACAAGTTTAAACCTTCGAATAAGATAGCTTTATATGTATGAATCGAATGATGTTATGAACATCATTACTACCTTAAGTTCCTTGGATAAACCTACTGGAAAAGAGAAAAATGGATCTAGCTTCAACGGATCCTTGGATGGCTCAAAGTTCTTGAAGCAGAATCATGACACGAAAACAAGTTCAAGTAAGATCATCACTTGAAATAAGATTGTTATAGTTATAGAAATTGAACCAAAGTTTGAATATGATTATTACCTTGTATTAGAATGATAACCTACTGTAAGAAAAAAAGATTTCTTGAGGTTGGATGATCACCTTACAAGATTGGAAGTGAGCTAGCAAACTTGAAAGTATTCTTGATTTTATGTAACTAGAACTTGTAGAATTTATGAAGAACACTTAGAACTTGAAGATAGAACTTGAGAGAGATCAATTAGATGAAGAAAATTGAAGAATGAAAGTGTTTGTAGGTGTTTTTGGTCATTGGTGTATGGATTAGATATAAAGGATATGTAATTTTGTTTTCATGTAAATAAGTCATGAATGATTACTCATATTTTTGTAATTTTATGAGATATTTCATGCTAGTTGCCAAATTATGGTTCCCACATGTGTTAGGTGACTCACATGGGCTGCTAAGAGCTGATCATTGGAGTGTATATACCAATAGTACATACATCTAAAATATGTGTATTGTACGAGTATGAATACGGGTGCATACGAGTAGAATTGTTGATGAAACTAAACGAGGATGTAATTGTAAGCATTTTTGTTAAGTAGAAGTATTTTGATAAGTGTATTGAAGTCTTTCAAAAGTGTATAAATACATATTAAAACACTACATGTATATACATTTTAACTGAGTCGTTAAGTCATCGTTAGTCGTTACATGTAAGTGTTGTTTTGAAACCTTTAGGTTAACGATCTTGTTAAATGTTGTTAACCCAATGTTTATAATATCAAATGAGATTTTAAATTATTATATTATCATGATATTATCATGTATGAATATCTCTTAATATGATATATATATATACATTAAATGTCTTTACAACGATAATCGTTACATATATGTCTCGTTTAAAAATCATTAAGTTAGTAGTCTTGTTTTTACATATGTAGTTCATTGTTAATATACTTAATGATATGTTTACTTATCATAGTATCATGTTAACTATATATATATATATATCCATATATATGTCATCATATAGTTTTTACAAGTTTTAATGTTCGTGAATCACCGGTCAACTTGGGTGGTCAATTGTCTATATGAAACATATTTCAATTAATCAAGCCTTAACAAGTTTGATTGCTTAACATGTTGGAAACATTTAATCATGTAAATATCAATCTCAATTAATATATATAAACATGGAAAAGTTCGGGTCACTACATTTACCCCCGATATTGAGCCCTAAAACCATAAAGTTCCAAACTTTATCGCCAAAATAATCATTTTGTTGGTTAATTTGGTAGATTTATGTAGTGACCCGAACTTTTCCATGTTTACATATATTAAATGAAAACTATATTTACATGATTAAATTTTTTCAACATGTTAAGCAATCAAACTTTTTAAGACTTGATTATTTGAAATGAGTTTCATGTAGACAATTGACCACCCAATTTGATCGGCGATTCACGAACGTTAAAACTTGTAAAAACTATATGATATATATATATATATATATATATATATATATATATATATATA